>NC_046162.1:46187792-46487792 GCF_011064425.1 Rattus rattus | reverse complement strand
AGCACAGGCCAAGGTTTGGTTGCTTTCTGAGAAGCAACTCATCCCCTGCCAGGGCCAAACTTCATTTTGGACTGTGCCGTTCCTGACAGGATGGCAACTTTGAATCGGGTCCTGCCTTTCTTGTTATTTGATGATACTGACCTTAGTCATTTTTTTGACCTTTTCTGACCTCTATTGCCCTCCCTGCTTCTATAAAATGAGCTTGATATTGTAGTCCGCCTTCTGAGAAACACACCTTGGTCAGGTGCTTGCACTGTGACCTTGGAAAGGTGCTACAAATTCTCTGAGACCTAGTTTTCTCATCCAGAACAATGGCTCAGAATTGCTGTGAAAAGCAAGCCATTGGAGATGTTACGTCCAATGCCCAACATACAATGTCAGACAGCGATTGTGTTTTTTGGGGGCAGTAAATAGTAAATAGTATGAAGTTCTGAAATGATCAAGAGCTGGGATCCCAATTAGGGTTTTCATCTTGGGCCCATCAGATTTTAACTGTGATATTGGGTAAGTCATTTATCTTCTGTGTCTCTGATTCCTGATCTGTAAATGGAGATAATGGATCTCTACCTTGTAAGGTGTTACGACAGTGAGATTAAATGTAGTGATCTTTCCAACACACACAGCAACCTTTCTGCAGAAGAGTGAGAGTTCTTTGAGGGCCTATGCCTCAGGGTGGTGATAGTGATCTAGGCATTAATGAGCTGTTTCTGAGTTCTAGAAAGTAAAGCTCAATTGAAGATGGCATCCTAATGACTGTGGTCCAAGATTCCTAGTGTGATGGCTAATCTTCAGTGTTGACTTGACTGGATTTAAAATCACCCAGGAAAAAATGCTTCTGGGTGTGCCTGTGAGGGCATTTCCAGTGAGATTTAACTGAGATGGAAAGATTCACTCTGAATGTGGGAAATACCAGCCCACTAAGCTTGGGTCCTGGGCTGAATACAACAGAGAAAACAAGATTAATATTCATATATTTGCTTTCTGACTGTGGGTACGACGTGGCCAAGCTACCTTATTCCTTTTCTGCCCATGTGTCTCTTGCACGATGGACTGTAGACCCTCAGACTGTGAGGCACATGGACCCTCCACTCCTTAAGTTGCTTTTATTAGGTGTTTTGTCCTAATAAGCAAAGTAACCAATAAACCTAATATTTCAAGTTTGAGGTATCAGAATTCAAAATCCAGTAACTGGATTTACAGATTCTTCATGAGTTTTCATTCTTATTTCACAAGGCATGACCAGGACCTTGAAGAGCCAGAGTGGGGAAAAAAGACCATCTGATAGCCTTCTAACTTATTACCCTTCCATTATCCCAACTTCTGTCCAGATTTCTATCTATTCATCCACCCATCTACCAATCCATCCATATATTTATATCAAGCAGTTAGAAAGTCTTCATGGAGTCTTGGAAGGGTACTGCTTTGGTTAACAGTGCACTGAGCCCAAGGCATATGCCTGGCATGTGCTCACATGAATGGAATGCTAGCTCTCTCACTGTTTTTGTCATCATTGTTTTTATTATTGCTCCTTTGCTATTATTTGTGGCTGACCCCTAAGCAGCCTTGTCTCTACTGTTGAGAATTAACTCAGGCTGTTGAGAAGTAATCAGAAATCCCAGATATAGTCTCAGGTGCCACATTGCCTTTTAAGATGCACATCATATAAACCTCACAGAGGAGCTGTTTTAGTAGAGATAAGGAAGGATGAACAAATAGTAGAGTTTAAGAGAAAAGGGACATTAGAGAACTGTAAAAAGGAACAGAGGAATCGGGTGGGACAAGAAGGGAGTGAAATTTGGTATGGGACTTGTCCCCTGTAATTGATGAAAGGGTCAAAAAAGAAGGAGCTTTGATGATGTAGGAGAGTGATTGATTGATTGGTGATGGTGGTATTGATAAAGACACCAGGACTCTAGGTTCTCCAGTGCAGAAAATGGTGTTGGAGAGGAGATTTTTCAGCTCATCCATGGGTTGGGTGAGGAGACACATCCCTGAGGTGGGGAGATGGGTTGGTGAGAGCCTGGGGAATCATGATGTAATGATGTCTATTTTCTTATCAGAGAAAGAAGAGAAAGGAAGGCATTGCAATACTTTACTCTCTGGATTGGTTTCATACTAAATTACATCAGGCCAAAAAATAGAAGAATGACTGGGAAATATATTAAGGCTGGAAGATGACATTTGGGTTTCCTTGAGGTACGTTTTTATGCATTTGAAGTAAACTTGCACATTTCTCTTCCAAGAAGGTCATTGCTTGGGTGAAGGTTCAGAATAGTGAGATTTAGTAAGGGTTGATCCCACTGTCCTGGGGTGGGACTTAGGGCAAGAGTAAGAAAACAACCAGAATAAATACTGGGGAATAACAGCAGTAAGACACTCCTGGAGGTAAGTCTGTGCAGCAGGGGAGGGAGAATCAGTAAGATGACGGTATCACAGTGAACTTGGGTTATGGGACGAGCATCGGTTTTAGAATTGGCAAGAAGAAGATGAAATGAAATGGTGGTAATATAGCAATGAAAATTCTCTTTTTGGGGTTGATAGGATGATGAGGTAAAGAAGTTTGCATGTATGGCTTTGGGATGGAGGGGAAAGTGCTGAATGAGAGATGTTCCTGGAAGCAAGAGTTTGAGAGAATTCAGGAACTCTTGTATGGAAAGTGAAGTCATCAAAAGCTGTAACTGAGGCAGCACTGCAGAGGGTGGCAGTGATCTGGGTGCTAGGAATAATATGGGGTCTAGGGTGGCTACAACATGATGGAGGTGTACTTCAGTCTGACAACATGACCATCAAAGCAAGGCATCTAGGGGGATGGGTGTGATGATGGCCAAGTGGAAGAGGGACTTTGGAAAGAACTAGCCATCTCCCACCTCAGAAGATGAAAGGGGGCTGTATTCTTCTGAGGAACTGTGTGATTGCTTTTAGGGGCTGTTTCTGAACGCAAGGAGATCAGTGTCCCCCTCCTATTTCTTCATTGCTGATGCTCTGTGGAGGAATCTCCTCTTTGACCTCAGACTCTCTTGATTACAATATACCACAGTGGTTACACACACGGGCCTTTGGAACTCAGCTGTCTTAATTCAAGTCCCATGTCTCTAATCTACTTCGTGTTGGCTTTGAGATCTGGAGCTAATTGAATAATTCTCTGTGCTTTGGTTTCCTGACCAGAATATAGGGCTGGTGGTATAGCTCAGTGGCAGAGCAAGCCTGAAACCTGGGGTTCAGTCTCCAGCACCTAAGTAAACAAATAAACAAATATTTTTAAGACGAGATGATAATATGTTCAGTTATGCAGTTGGAAATAAGAGGCATTCATGAGTACACTGTGCTTGGAATGGGCCTAGAATATCAATATGCTTAAATATGTTTGCTTAGCTTAAAATTATCATGTTGTTCATGATATGATTCCTACTGTATTAAGACAGAAGAAGGTATCTCAAAATGCAACTGAAGATGCTGGTAGTGACCCTGGCCTTCTAGAGGATTCAGTGGGAAAGTTTGGGATGTTAGAGCAAGTCAGATTAGGAAGCATAGAAGTCTGAGTAAGAAGAAGGGACTGGGGGTGAGTTTAGGAAGTCCTGTTGCTGAGAGGGTTGGCTGGGTGAAGGGCAATCTTGCTTGTTGCTCACCTCACCCAGGGCTGAGTCAAAAGTTGTACCGTGCTCCCAGAACAGTGTCTTCTCTTGCTTGAGCAGATGCTATCGCTGCAGTCATAGTCAAAGAGGCTAAAACCCAGCCCAGCAGCATGTGTTGAGCAGTGCAACTTTTTTAGAGGACAGACAGTTCTTCCCTTTGTTTGGCTCAGTCTCAAAACGTCATCCCGGGACTCTTCATCAGCACTGGGGCTGCTGATCCTCACCTGCTCAGGGCTGCCTGCTCTTTGGTCTCAGGCTGTGTTGTGTTGTTTAGCTGTCTGGTAAGCTATGTCTGGTATCTTCTGTGGGTCACAGACAGTAAAATACTACTCCAGAGGTATATAACATTCATTTTACATGATGTTTTCCAAGTTGAGGGAAGCTAATGAAAATTTCTAGGCTAATGACTGCCTACTTTTTACTAAAAAAAAAAAAAAAAAAAAAAAGGTCAGAGGAGTCAGCCATATTGACGCTGGGTGGCTATGTGGCCACCATTGTCTGGGATTGGGCCATGGTGCTGCTTGAGGACATATCATGGACCCTCCAGTATGCTCTTTGGGACTTTACCTTTTATATTATGGACTGGTTCTTGTGCCTATTGAAATTTGTACTTGACCCACTCAGCTGAAGTGAGGGAATAGTTGGGGGCCTGAGCTGGGTAGAAAGCATCCTGAATGATTAATGACTGACTACATGGAAGCTTGCTGTGCAGGCCCCTGAGCACATCTAAACCTTTTCAGGCTGTTTGTGAGAAACAACAACTTACGTAATCTCACAGAAGGGGGAAATTAAAAAAAAAAACAGAAAAGAAGAGAAAAGAAAAAAATAAAAAGGACCTAATTGACACATTCTGTTCTTCTTGGAAAAACTTAAGGCAAGGGAGTGAGAGCGCCTTGCTCCCATCTGTACCTTGTGTTTGAGGATACCGTGATTATTAGAGTAGAAAGCACACAGTTCTTTGCCAGGGTCAGGGAGAGTTTCACAGCTCCTTTAATCTTTCACGCTGTAGAAACACCAATTATCACCTGCTGGACTCTTAATGGTGTGTGTGTGTGTGTGTGTGTGTGTGTGTGTGTGTGTGTGTGTGTATGCAGGCAGTGGAATGTGGCTTTTTGCCACCGGAGTGTAAAAAGCCGAGCAGTCACATGATGGAGAATATATTTCTTCCCCAAATCAACTCAGCCTCTGGCCATCTGTGACCTTGGGTGAGTTATTTAACCAATCTGTGCCTTGGTGTTCATCTCTATAAATCTAAGAGTTAACAGTTTTCTTTCACATTCTGTGAAGATTCAATCAGACCCTGAGTGCAGAAGGGCCTGGTACAGACCTCTAATTGGGAAGATGAGTCTTTCTGTTTAAGATGTTCACAGCAGAAGACCTTTAACAGAAGGAGACCTCGGGGGATGCCCACACAGGAAGCCCCAAGAGTCCCAGAATGGACTTTCAGTTCCTGGGAAGCCATCTGGGACCAGCACCATCAGATGCCCTGGGGAGGGCAGCTGCTTACATGCTGATGTAAGTTCATGGCTCTGGGAGATTCCTCTTCCTCCCAGGGTCAGGCTTTTAAAATTATGGCTCAAAGTAATAATTTCCCATGTGGAACAAACAATGGAAAAGTCTTTGGCCACAATTCTCTATTTGGTCCATTTTCCTCAGGGAGGAGAGCCAATCAGTCTGCATTTTCTAAAATAGTTCACAAAGAAGCTTTCTTTCTAACAAGTCCTCATTGGACATTTTCCACTTGCTGGGCACTGCAAGGAATTCCGTGTTACAATGGTGGTCAAGTCACATCCCTGACCTCAAGTAGCTGACAGTGTGGTTGAGGAGATGCAGCAGTGTCAGAATCACAACATGCTAAGGAAGCACAGGATCCCTTGGGAGCTCAAGGCAAAGATGACGAAACTATTTGGGGGAAGATTTGGGAATGTTTCTGGAAGAGAGCTGTGTTGTGTGTTTGTTTTCTCTCATCTGCAGGTTGAAAACTTAATCTTCAGTGTCCCAAGAGGCAGAGTCTTTAGGAAAGATTCAGTCAAGAGAGTAGAACCCTCACCAATGGGATCGATGCCCCAATAAAGAGATCCAGACATGGTAGAGTAAAGGGGGCTTCTCCTCTGCATGAGGCAGCACGTCTTTAAGAACCCTTGCCAGACTCTCTGTTGGCGCCTTGACCTTAGATGTTCCAGGACCTGGAACACTTAACTAAGTACGACAAAGTAGAAAGTTTGAACTAAAGACAGGTAGTGTTAATCAGGCCAGTGAAGATGGGGAAGACAATTCAGGGCTGAGGTGTGACTTAGGTATTGTTGGGGTCCAGGAGTTTCCCCACAAATACCAATCTTAGACAGGAATAGATTATTGAATGCACACTCTAAGACTGATCAATCAGGGCCATAGATCAGACTTAAGAGCTGAAAGCTATGACCCCAAACATTTCTCAGGATCATCTTACAAAAGCAAAACCCATAAACCCCACAATGAGCTCTTAGGCAGGTCCTAGAAGTGCTGCCTGGTGGTTGACCCTGACTCAAGCTACTTTAGACATAACACTTCATATTGACCTTTAATTTGGTGGGTTCTAAGTGAAGCTTATGGTTGTGGGATTTCTTAAGATTAACAAACCTTATAACTTACGGAACATAACAGGGTAATGTGGTCAGCATGACTCTGCTCTGAGTCAAGTTATTTTCTGTGTCAATGACTAGCAGGCATATTCCAGCAACAATATAAAATAGCTGGCAGGCATAGAACAAAAAAGGCTACAGTTATGCTAGGGGGGGCAGGCCTCAACAGGTATAGAGCATTCACAAGAGCATGAACACACATGAGCATGTGCACACACACACACACACACACACACACACACACACACACACGTGTGCACACACACACACACGCACACACACACACACACACACACACACAGAGTCTAGGGCAAGAGAATATAGCATTGAAGAGTCTTATGAATATTCACCAGGACAATGGTGACGTTATATAGCCTCAAAGACTGGCCAGGGAAGAGGACCTACTCCTCAAGAGCTTTGTCACTCTTCCTAGAATTTTAGACTTGACTCCTGAGTTGTTCCAACACCCTAACATTTTGTATCCCACTATTATCTAAGACAGCTTCCTGCACTGAGAAGCTATTCATTTATCTTCTCTCTACCAAGTAGTTGGTCTCTGTATATGGTCTCTAGCCAGAACTGGTTGTATTCTTGACAAAGATGTCCTAATATGTGCATGTATGCATTGAGGAATGACCAAAGAAATAGTTCCATTCAAGTGTGTGTGTTGCTTGGTGAACCAATGAATTTGTTGGGGTCCCTTCCAGTAGCACAGATGATTCAAAGTCACCTGTATCACCAAAATCCCCAATAGAACATGGATGGTGACTCAAGAAAGCCGCATTCTCAGAACTCCCTGCCAGATTTGCAGACAGCTCCACAAAACAGTCTCTTCCTATTCAAGATGTTGTTTCGTGGTTATATAAACACAGGGTAGAGCTGTGTGAATCCCGTGGCTTCTGAAGCTTGTACGTCCCATTAGCTTCCAGAGTCTTATGCTCCCCCTTCCGCTCTCCAGGAGGGAGTATTTCAATTTGGAGGAAATAGCTATACAACAATGGTTACATTATCAGAGGGGGACTCTCCTTTGCTCCTGTTCGATAGTCAGAATAATGCACTCCCAATTTTGGTTTGGAAAAACTGGTGTGGAAACAAGCAACATGAAGTGACATGAAGAGCCTGCTGCTACCACAGATCTTTCCTCATCCCCATGTGTTCAAGAATTAAAAGATGGCAGCATCACGTCACAGACCTCAGACTCTAGCTTGCAAAATAAAAGGTGACTCTTGTCATGTTCTATAACAGTGCTTCTTGATTGATGGTACTGAGAGTAGAAACTCCAGCTTAACTATTTCAGGGTAAACTCAATGCAAGGTTCTTTCAGCCAATTAAGCCCTCCCCTTTCCTTGTTTCTTTTTGATTGCAGCTTATTTCCTGGAGACGTGGACACTTGTGAGCCACTGGAAGTGGTGCAAGGTTCTTGGCCAGCACATCCCCGTATGTTCTGTCATGCCCTCTCCTCCCTATGGTCCCATGTCCCATTGTCTATCCTCCTTTGTGATATCTAATACCTCATATTCATAAAGGCTACCAGATACCTCTACATGGTGGCCAGGAGACCACCTGAAGAATAAATGGGGAACACTTGACCTTTTATTACAGTGAGAAATGAAAGGGCAGGACTATTTCTGTAGATCCTTTAAACTCCATGGTGGGTTAAAGTGAAGATGTCCAAGATCTTCAACTTCCTAAGACCTGATTAGCTCTCAAGCTCTGGTTCTTTCTTTTCTTGGATCTAGAGCTGTTTTTATCACCATGGGCTTGATCTCGGAAAGGTAGGGCACTGCTGTGTCCTGCATGACTTGGTCCTGGAAACCTGACTAGGCCACGTGGGAATGAAGAATCAACAGATAAACAGACATAAAAGCTGGAATTGGTTGGGTTGTACTCAGGTGGGTGGAGGGCACCTACTATGAAGCATGGAAACGCACCTGTCTGTTATATATGACACAAGAAGCTGGGTTAGCTAGTCTGGGTGGGAAGTGTTTGTTGGGGTGTAGCCTCAGGTTGCAGTCATCAGGGAGGAAGAAGCTGTAGCTGCTGGGTTTTGCACACACTGTCAACATCCACATAACTGACCAGAGGAAGGCTTTGTCAATTCTCTGAACTCACTAGGGGAAGCCATTTCCATGCGTATGAGGCTTTGGAGTCCTTGACATGGCTGTACTAATGCCAACAATATGCAATCACTCAAGACAATGATATACTTCTCACAGGATTCAGAGGTCCTCTGGGGAATATACATAGCTTCCTTCATTTTCCACCTTTGAAATTTAGTAAAAATGGATCTAGTTTATCATGGGTTCTTTCTGTTAACTTGGGGATTTTTTTCCACAACAAATTTTATGAACTGTGCCATGGGAGTCCAATTGCCCTTCCTCCCTGGGTCTTGCCTCTGTATGGATGCAAGGGTTCTCTTCAAAACAGGCAGGAAAACTGAGCATGGATCTCATTCTTTACTCTGTAACAATTTTCTCCACGGGCACCTGGGATAAAATCTCACTGAAGGGTCGGGTACTAGAATTATTGGGCAACACTCTCCTCGATTTCCTCTGCCTCAGGCAGTCCCTTCAATGCCTCAGTAGCCTACACAGACAGTGTTGTCCACTGTGCAGCATAAAACAAGAGGTACTGATGGAAACCTTAGTGGACTTCAGGGTAAACTGAGCACTCTCCATGATCTTGAAGACTGGGCACAAAGGAACCATTTACTTCCTTCCATGCTTACCAGGTGTGCTGCGTGTCAGGATGCAAGTGTCAGATCAACTCTGTGAAAAAAGCCATCCTATCCTCTGTGTCTCTCTGTCTACGTCTCTGAGCTTCTCACTCTCCACTTTAGTTCACGTCATCTTAAGCCCATATAACCAGGAAAACATTGCTCAGGGAGTGCTTCTGCTACCAAAGGATGATAGCATCAATTCTACCCAGGAAGTCCACTGTGCAAGTGGACAAAAACTTCTTGATTGCTTCCTTGACTTGGTGCTTATAGGTCAGGTCTTCTAGCTATCCCCCAGAACTTATTCTTAGCCCATAGGTGGAGAAAAATATCTCCTTGCCCTCACTGCATTGTCATGTCTTCTGAACTCTCCCTCTCAAGACTGGAGTAGGAATTAGGTCTCTTCTTCCCATTTCCTCCTCTCCTCCATCCACCTTCCTTCTTTCCCAAACTCCATCATCCCTCTCTCCTTGAGCTGAGGCATTGGTTTTCCACTGCTCCCAACTGGGACTTATGCTGTCAATGTCTGATACTCGCAATGGAATTTATACTATTGGTTTTGGTGTGTTTCTAGCTTAAAGGCAGGAGACTGTGACTGCTTAGCTTCCGTGACAGCATAAATTAATTCTTAGGGATAAACTGTACACCTCTAGCTTGCCTCTGTTTCACTGGAGAACCACCACCTTATACTAGATGCACTCTCTGACATAATTGGCCCCAGATTTTGCAGTCTGCTGGCTTTTTCTTTCCTCCTCCCTGGACTGGATTTAATCAGCCATCCCTTGAAGGGCACTCTCATCCCTGCCCTCTGCCTCCTCATTTCTTCACCCTCCTGTCACAGCTGTGCCTCACCGCCGGCCACAGCGGTGTGTCAATCTAATACCTAATTTCTCCTTCCTTGCCCTGAGACTGCTGGACGATGCTGGAGAGAAATCACACAACCCCACTGAACTGGTTTCATGATCAATTTATGAGCTTCCAGCCTCAGCTGGACTGTTGGCATTGCTCAGCCACCTCTGTCTTATCTCTTGTTGCCTTCCCTTCAGTGGCTGCCCTTGATCCACCTCACTGCATCCAGCCCACCATCACCCTTTTCATTTGAGAGCATGCCCAGGTAAAAATCAGAGGTTGATTTTTCCATGTGTGCACTGCTAATTGTGCACTTCTAAATTGGGCTATGTCTTTACCTATCTGTACTTCCTTCATGATTACAGCCCAAGGATTCTTACTCATCACCAATGTGAGCCTGTCCATCACATGCCGACTCTGCTTCCTGGTTTTGTCTCTGAGAAAAGTTTAATTCCTCTTCTCTACTGCTTTTCTGGGCTTTTCTCTCCTAGACAGCAATGTCCCCATTTCCTCCTCTGTTCATCACTGCATGTCACAGAGTCCAGCATGGCCCTGGGGACGAACCTGGATGGGAGTGGGAAGAGAATGAAGACTGATAATCAGACAGACAGACAGATAGACAGACAGACAGAGAGTCCAGTCAGCAAACAGACACATGGACAGATAAACTGGGATCAGGTGGTTTGGCCCTTCTCCTGGAGAACCCACAGCATTCCAGAAGCTCAGTGTTTATTATATAGAATTGATCAGAGAGGCGGGGCCATAGCTTGTGGCTGAACAAGGGGGAGGAGGTCATTATGCACAGATAAACAAGGAGGCAGCATTTATAGTATGTAATTGGATCAATGAGTCAGGTTTAGCTAATCTTGGTAGGAGCAGCCTCTATAGGGTAGCAGTCTTTAGGCTGTAACTGTCCAGAGAGAAAGCCACTGTGGAAACTTTTACATATACAGTCAACATTTGAAATCAGTTCCCTAAGGAAGGCTTTGCCACCCCTCTGAGCCTGAGGCTATGGGGTCCTATGTCAGCCACACATTCATGCAGGACGTCCTCCCTCAGGACTTCTTCTGTCCCCTGCAGCACCTGGCTGCTGTGTGTCACCTCCTGACTGTCCTCATACATTGTGTTGTTTACAAATGGGAGGTTTGTGACTGTCTTACCCAGAACTACTCTAGGTGGGCATTCTTCCTTCCCTCCAATAGATAAAGTGACTGTTAGCATTTTTTATCAAGAAAATAACAACACACACATACTTTTTTTTTACACACACAATGCCACGGCACACTGACCAGACTACAATCTAGTATAAACTCAATTTACATTTGACCTGGAAAGGAAACATCATGGGCTCATTTCATAGATGTAGTTATCTCACCAGAGCAGCCAGGGTCCAAACCTGTAATATCTCCCAGGAATGTGTATACCACTTTCCTTCTCTTTCTGCTTTGACTCCCTTTCAAGATCTCCCTCTCTGTATCCCTACCCAGTAAGTTCAGACCCACTCTTACCCAGTGGTCTTTGACTTCCACTGCCCAGTGAAATCACTGAGAGAGACTTCAAAAGTCCACACACTTATTCTTTACCCCAGAACAACTGAACCACAATCTGTGGGGTTGAGATGGACGCACTGGTCTCTCCCAAGCTTTCCAAGGTGCAGTCTTATCAGGGAGCTCTACTTTATCCCTTCACCTCTATTGTGACATTCGAACTTCCCCTTGCTACATCTCCACGGTCATCAAAATTGCTGTCGTGAGATATTTCTTCATTCCCCAGCTCTCCCACTCCCTTCAGGTCCGGCCATTTGCCGAGCATGATTTTAGTTTCTCTCTGTGCTCCCACGGCACTGTGCCCCACCCACTACACTTAATTTTCCCTTCCATTTCCCTGTTTGCTTTCTGCTTCTCCGTTGGCATTTTCGTGTCTCTGCACCCTTTGTCCTTTTCAACAGCACAATCTATTCCCATCTTTTTCTTTACTTGATTTTTCTGTTCCCTTTAATCAGTGTGTTCCATATGCTTATTCCCACTAAGTAGAAATTGTTGACATATCTCTCTCCCTCACTCTTTCATCTAACTGGCTAATCATGTATGTCAATCATACTCACTTTTGTTAGAAAGTCTCTGCTAGGTCTGCTTACAACGAGACAGAGGCTAAGCCTCTCCTCCTGTGTGAGAAGACTCCTCACAATCACAGTCTACTTTATATTGTGAGACAGTATCTTATATAGCACAAGTTGGCCTCAAACTCACGTGAAGCTGAGTATCTTAATTAAGGTTTTCATTGCTGTGCTAAAATACCAAGATGTAAAGCAACTTGGGGAGGAAAGGGTTTATTTCATCTTCCAAGTTTATTATAAAGGTGTGTACAAAGGGCATGTCTGTATTCCAGTCAGAGGGATTAAAGCCATGTTGCCGGGTTAAAATTCCTCTACAACACAAACCCCACAAAATTAGAAACCGTAATAGACAAGCAAAAGACGAATAAGACAAAAATATTTGCCCAAACAAAACATTTTGAATAAAAAAGTCTACAAGAATACTATTGAGTTTGTTTTGTGTGGCTATCTACTGCTAGGGGTAGGGCATGTCCTAAAGTGTGATTGATACAGCCAGTGAGACTCTATTGGGGAAAAAACCCCCACAAAAACCTAATTGTTTTCTTTGCAAGTGTGTCAATTGTAGATAGCTTCTTGGTTAGTAGTGGGAATCTGTATCTACCTCCCCCTCTCATCTCTGGGACCCCATTTGGCTTGAACTTGTACAAGAACTCTGCATTCAGTCTGCTTTCATATATACTCCAGGCCCATGTGCCCAGGGGTGGCATTATCTACAATGACTGGGCCTTCCAATGTCAGTAACTAATTAAGAAAATGCCCCCCATAGACTTGACTACAGTCCTGTCTGGTCAGTGCATTTTTTCAGTTGAGGTTTCCTCTTCCAAAATGCCTCTAGTTTGCATTAAGTTGACACAAAACTAACAAACACCAAGGGTGACCTTGAACATCTGACTCTTCTTTTTCCATCCCTGAAGTGCTAAGGTTATGTCCTGAAGAGCTTTGGGTCATTTTCATCACCCCTTGCTCCTTAGTTTCTCCACACTGAAGCACACTGTTCACAAACAAGTTTTAACCATAAACACACCTATTTGTTTCTATTACTATTTTTTGCTCACTATTTTTAGATAGTCTTTCTATGTATTCCCATGCTGGCCTCAAAATCTTTTGGTTATCGTGCCTAGGCTCCCAGTTGCTAGGCCTATATAGTTTTCTTTCTTGAACTACCTTTGTATTTTCTCTTTAACTGTGACCTTCTAGACACCTTCAAAGTCAGGTCTTCCTGACACTCATTATTTAATTACGTTATCGTAGAGCTTAATGATACACTAATTACCATAGTAACTTATGGTCATTGATTTACTTTCTATGTTTCCTGCTTCTTGATCAAGTCCTTGAGGTTAGAGGTCATGGTGGATTGAATGATGTGATGGTTTGTATATGCTCAGTCCAGGGAGTGGCACTATTAGAAGGTGTGGTCCTGTTGGAGTAGGTGTGTCACTGTGGGTGTGATCTATAATAACTTCATTCTAGCTGCCTGGAAGTCAGCATTCTGCTAGCAGCCTTCAGATGAAGATGTAGAACTCTCAGCTTCTTCTGTATCATACTTGCCTAGATGCTGTCATGTTCCTACCTTGATGATACTGGACTGAACCTCTGAACCTGTAAGCCAGCCCTAAATATATGTTGTCCTTTATAAGACTTGCCTTGAACTGGAAAATATCATCCTGAGTGAGCTAACCTAATCACAGAAAGACATACATGGTATGCACTCATTGATAAGTGGCTATTAGCCCAAATGCCTGAATTACCCTAGATGTCTAGAACAAATGAAACTCAAGATGGAGGATCAAAATGTGAATGCTTCACTCCTTCTTTAAAAGGGGAACAAGAATACCCTTGGCAGGGAAGAGAGAGGCAAAGATTAAAACAGAGACTGAAGGAACATCCATTCAGAGCCTGCCCCACATGTGGCCCATATATATACAGCCACCCAATTAGACAAGATGGATGAAGCAAAGAAGTGCAGAAGTGTAGATCGCTCCTGAGAGACACAGCCAGAATACAGCAAATACAGAGGCGAATGCCAGCAGCAAACCTCTGAACTGAGAATAGGACCCCCGTTGAAGGAATCAGAGAAAGAACTGGAAGAGCTTGAAGGGGCTCGAGACCCTATATGTACAACAATGACAAGCCACCAGAGCTTCCAGGGACTAAGCCACTACCCAAAGACTATACATGGACTGACCCTGGACTCTGACCTCATAGGTAGCAATGAATATCCTAGTAAGAGCACCAGTGGAAGGGGAAGCCCTGGGTCCTGCTAAGACTGAACCCCAGTGAACTAGACTGTTGCAGGGGGGGCAATGGGGGAGGGTCGGGAGGGGAACACCCATAAGGAAGGGGGAGGGGAGGGGATGTTTGCCCGGAAACCGGGAAAGGGAAAAAAACTCAAAAGTAAATAAAAAAAATTCAAGTTAAAAAAAAAAAAAAAGACTTGCCTTGGTCATGGTGTCTGTTCACTTCAGTAAAACCCTAAGACAAATGAGAATGTCAATATATAGGCTCATGAATTTGAACACTTGGACTCCAATTGGTGGAACTATTTGGGAAGGATTAGGAGATGTGTCCTTGTTGGAGGAGTTGTGTCACTAGGAGGTTTCAGAAGCCCATGCTATTCCCAATTATCTCTTTCTTTTTCTGCCTTGTGTTTGTAGAACAAGGTGTAAGCTCTCAAGTTACTGCTTCAGTGCCATGCCTGCCTATCTGCTATCATGCTTCCCTTCATGATAGTCATTGACTCTAACACCCTGGAGCCATGAGTCCCCAATAAACTCTTCTTTAAGTTGCCTTAGGCACAGTGTTATACCATAGCAATAGAAAACTCATTAAGATGAGGCTATGACACACATCCTTTTCTTTGTAGTTTCCAATGATAGTCCTGGGATACTAGCAGGAGGTTGGTGGGTATATACAGAATAGAGCTGGAGGAGATGACACATATATGATCCAGATAGGAAAGAGCAGCAGGATTTGAGGATGAAATGAGCTTTATGCAGAGAGAACTACATGGCATCTGTGTCAAGTGGAAAAAGCCCCGGAGCTGTTCACAAGCTAGCTCTTGTTCCTGATGTCAGGATATAGCCTCATCTGACATAATATGTTCTCTACTATGGCTCTGTGCTGGGATGGAACAGATCAGATTATCTTCTTGCCCTGGGAAATAGAAACAGTAATGGGGTCAATAAGCAGTGACTGAAATTTTCACAGCCCTCTAGGGTAGAAGTTACTTAGAAGAGTTTCTTAGAGAGTTATGTGGGCTGCATCTTTGGGGACAAGGAGACCCTTGTTAAATCAGGGTTGGGAGTTTTCAGGACAGATGGTGGGGTGGAGTTCTCAGGCTGTCCCATTCTCCCACATGCTGAACTGGTGATGCCAAATGAGAGTCTTAAGAAGAGTATTAGCGGTGTTCTCTTGAGGACACAGCAAATCTTCCTTCCTTTGTCCATCAGCTGAATCCTTTGACCATACCATCACTATAGTGACGTTCACTCCCATAGTGGAGCAGCAGATTTTTGACACAGGATTTAACACATCAAGCTGTATTTTATGTATCACATTTTAAAGGCTTCTGAAAGATGAATTGTCATCTTATTAAAGTATGAATATGAATATATTATTCTTTGGTGCAAGGGCACGGGTTAGCAAGTTATGGGACCCCTGGCAGTCTTTGCATTTTATTATCATTTTATTCAACCATTTATAAATGATGTTTTTGAGTACCTACTATGCACTAATATGCATTCTAGAGCTTGAAATATAGTACCTCATTTCCATGGTCTCTTGGGAGGTAGTGGATAACAAACAAACAAATAATTTAACTTCATGCCAAGATATTTTTGGAGAAGAGAGCCAAACAGTGATGTGGTGGAAATGGGAGGAGCCTAAGTATTAGAGATAGGTTCTACAGCATTGTTACATTAGTCACAACAGCTTAACAGGTGGGAATCATCCCAGTGTCCACCGGTGTTTGAGTGAATAAAGCAAACACAATAGACTCACACTATTGACCTTTACCCTGCCATAAAAAGGAACTTCTGATATATGATGCAATACTTTAAAACATGCTAAGTGAAAAAGGCTGACAATGCCAAAGGATAGTTATAGCAAGAACCTGTTTGCATGAAATGTAAGTATAACAGAGAAATAGTATGTGACAGGGCCAGTGAGGTGATTCAGAAGGCGGAAGTGCTTGCTTGCTAGAGCCTCACAACTGGAGTTTAGTCCCCAGAACTCACAGTGGAAGGACGGCCAGTCTTCAAAAGGTGTTCTCTAACCTACATACATGCAGTATGGTCCATGTGTGCCCACACTCACACACATAGATCATATATAAATACACAACAATAATAAATAGTTTGTTCAAAAAGAAAGATTAGAGGTTACTAGGCACAGGGGTTTGGGGAAGGAAAGCAGACAGTCATTGCTGAATGAGTTCAGAGATTTTTCTACTTAACATCATGGAAAGAAGTTTTGGAAAGATACAGTGGCTTTGAAGGTCTTTCCATCCTCTCTCCTGCAATGATCCCTAAGCCTTGGGAGGTGGAGGGTTATAGATGTCTCATTTAGGGCTGAAAACAGTCTCTTAGTCTTTGTACCTTAACCCGTTATGAGTCTTTGTTTTAACCCCCATCTACTGAAGAAAACTCTCTGATAAGATACACTAATCTACATGCATGAAAACAAATCATGAGATGTCAGGTTAATACTATATCTAACTGTATAACAGTAGGCTCTTTTAGAGCCTATGACTTACATAGCCATAAGAGTTAGTTTAATGTTCTGTCCATTTAGCAGAATAATAGATGTATAGTCTCCCTTTAAGGCCTATTACCTGTCAAGGTACCCAAATAATGGTGTCAGATATGAGTGGGTTTCACTTTGTAGCGTAGATCTTAAGTCCATTCATAAACTGGTTGGTTACTTCCATAACATGTGTGCCACTATTGTACCAGTGGCCCATCTTTACATGCTGGTCATTATTGTAGCTCTCAGAGTTCTCAGCTGGATAAGACTGATAATTACTTTCCTTTTCTGGTAACATGCATAGCAAGTTCCAGCATAGTGAAAGCTCATCAGTAAGGGTGAACCTTCCAAGTGAGAACCAGCTTAGCTTTTTACATGTTTTATGTCTTAAGTATGTGATGTCTTTAGTGACAGGGTGTCCTCATCAAGTTCTGAAATAAACTAAGAGCATAGTCAGTAGTCTGTCTTGTTTGGAGGACTATGGGACCTATTATAGTTGATTTCAAAGTCAATTGGAAGACTATGGAACCTATTAATAGTTGATTTCAAAGTCAATTTGCCAGAAATTAGAATCACCTTGGGAGGGAGACTCACCTGAGGAAATGAGTTGCTTACCTTGGTTGATGTGGGGAGACTCATCCTGATCCTGGGTGGCACTTGCTGGCTGTAGCACAGATAAGATGGAAGTGGCTGAAAGACAGTCACCCCCCCTTTTGCTTGATTGGCCTTTACTCTTGCTGTAGAGTTAATTTGCCATTTGCTGCTGTTGATTCCTCTGCTGACCTTTAGAATCTGCATTTCCAAGCTTTCATCACGTAAGAGGAACCAATGGCTCTCCAGGAACCTTCAGGGTGTCTGCCAGATTGAGACTGCTTAGGCACCTGGCCTTAATACATTGGTGCAGAATGTGTGTGTGTGTGTGTGTGTGTGTGTGTGTGTGTGTGTGTAGCTTTTTCATCCCACTAGTTTAGTTTCTCAAGGGAACCCCTGACCGCATTAGCCAACAACTCCAAAAGAGGTAATCCAGCCAGCATGGAGAGGACGATTGGTATCTCTGATTAGGAATTTTTAGCAATTAAGAGCTTATGGGAGAGGGAGAGTCAGTTTTCTTTAAGGCCATAAGTTTCTGTTATGTCAACTATGCTCAGTGGAAGGCCATGCATCCAAGATTATATGAGCAGAAGAAATTGGGTTTGATGGCTTAAAAAAAAAAGAAATGACACCAAGTTGAATAGGTTGGAAATAGGAGGTATGTTTGAGGGAGTCAGGAATGAATCTGATTAAAATATATTGTATGAACTTCATGAAGAACTAAGTAAATCCTACTGCAACAAACATTGGATGCCGAGAGCATGTGATAACAACGGGCTTGTACCATTTTGTGGTTTTTCTTTTGTTCTGTGCCTAGTAACTCTCACAAAATCTTTAGAATATGTGTCTTCATCAACAAAAGAGTTCATCAAGGAAGTTGACTGTATTGTCAGAAGGAGTAAGGGGATCTGAGGCAGTGGTGAAGAGGCTTAAGGTTGCAATGAATGGCACAGAAAAGTCTAGAGTCTTCTGCTGTTACCTGGATGTCTGACTTCGAGCCCAGCTGGGGAAGCTCAACACTACCTGAGATGGTTCTATTTTGAGCCTGCATCTTCTGAACTTGTCTACTTATGGGCATATGGGGTTGAGCTGGAAGTATTAAACTGGTGAGCAGAGAAACCATAGTCTAATCCTAGATCCACCATTAACACACTATATGCTGATGGGTAGATGGCTTAGCTGAGCTGGGTTCCAATTTCATCCTCAAAAAAAAAATTGTAGAATTTGGCTGAGATTAAGGATAAAAATGCATGCCCTCTATGCCCTCTCTCACATGTCTGGCAGCAGGGACAGATGGTGTGGGTACCCCAGGCTTAATTGGCCATTTTCCAAATTAGTATATTTTACAAATGTATTCAATATTTATTTAGCTGGGGAAAAAAGAGAGGTTGAAAGTAAATTATTTTTTATTAATGGGCATTGTATTTGCTAATTTATGTCAACAGGCAAAGCAGGATGACAAAATAATTTTTTAAAATTGTCCCTTTGGTATGTCTTTGGTATCATTTCAGTGTAGTCATATATTTTTCACAACTTATTTTAATAAGGATTCAACCTCCCCTGTAGCCTACTACTCACCAGAGGTAGTGAGGAATAAAAAGGTTATTAGGACATGGGACAGGGGTGGGGAGTGGACCTGTTCAGAACTAGTTCTTTGAGGCAATTACAATCTTAATTGTTCTCAGTCCAGTCTACGAGCAGACACTAAACATGAATCAACAGGTGCAGTCCAGTTCACTTCGCAGACACCACACAAAAATCAGCAAGGGCCATTCAATCCAGAAGAAACCTCGAGGCTTAATCAGCCCTGTGAATCGGTGTCTGTGAAAGCAGAGGGAAGCAGCAGGAAGCTGCAGGACTCTCATGAGAAGTTCTTCGGTGAGTTTCTCTCTATGAAGTCACCACAAGAGAAGCTCAGTAACACAGTGTTAAGGTGAGCCAGTATGCTCATGTTGTCAGAAAAGACTGACAATGAACCAAAGCTTGAGCTCCCACTGTCTGGGGACAGGGGGGATCAAATTTATATTTTTTCTGAACATCACACATCCTATCATGTGTTGGCTATAGCAAAACATTCTTTCACCTGTGTCTGCTTCAGCAAAACATCATTATAACCCAAGAAACCAGAATTTTCCATTTTACCTTAGGATTGTCAACTCTGTCATGCAGGAATTCTAAACACAAGGTGACCCGGGGGAGGTATGTTACAAACAAATACACAAGTCTTTCCTCTTCCTATTCATAGGGGTCATGTCCCAAGGTTCCTAGTGAATGCCCGTAAGTAGCAAATTCTATGGGTACTGTTTCTTTCCCTATACGTACACAGCTACGATAAAGCTACTTTAGAAAGAGGGCACAGCATGATATTAACACTAGTAATTAACAGTAAAGTAGAACAATCCTGACAATATATTGTAATAAAAATCACACAAATGCCATTTCTTCTCTCTTTCAACTGCGTTGGTGAAGGTTGTGTATGTAAGGTAGGCACACTGAAAAGAGGGTGAGTCATTGATTCATATCCCAGATGGGGTAGTGAAAAGGAAGGTAAAACTCATGAATCATTTATTTCTAGGAACCTTCTATTAATATTTTTCAGATTTTAGCGAACTGTGTCATTGAAACTATGGAAAAGAAAACCACAAACAAACAAGAAGGTAGAGTGAGAACTTTATTATGGCCAAGTATCTGGCTGTTTAGACAACTATGTATGCCAAATGTAAACCCACTAACAAAACTTATCCTGGTGAAATTTTGCATGTGAGCCTTCCTGTTTGGGATTCTCTTCTGTGCACCACCATTGGTGTTTTAAGTTACTTCCTTTTTCTTCCCAAGTTAAGAACTAACTTGGACCGTCAACTTGGAAAAGGGAAGATCAGGATGCCAATGACCTTAATCCTGGTTGGGGAAATGGCTTTAGATCTGTGGCCAAAAGGATTTACTAATTTTTGCCTTTTGAATTTGATAAAATTAGTGACGCAGGCCTGAGAATGGCATATACCTCACCCAGAGGCCGGCTCAGAGCCTCTGAGCAGGGAAGGAGGAGACTATGTCACACAGCTGATGGGTTTGGTCTGAGAGAAACAGAAGGTACTGACTCCTGTATTCAGAGCCATCCCACCATTGCAAGTAACAGATAAGGTACCCTTCTAACCATGTGAAGACATTGCTGTAGGAAGAGAAAAGCCAGGAGTGGTATGCTCATGGAAATCTCCCTCACAGAAGAAAATGCTAATTGGAAGGTGTGTCTCTTATTAGTACGCAACATTTTGTATTTGGATGGAAAAAATAACCTTCTTTTGGGTGAGAAAAAAAATCACCCTCCTCAGTATCTAGTAAAAATGTAATCAAGACAGTGTTGAGCCTGGTCATTGATGATGAGCTTGCGTGTGTAATCGCAAAACCATTTTCCTTCTAACGCTAGTATTTTGCAGGCTGTGGTTTCTTCTCCCTATTCAGTTTTGGCACTGTTTCTGTCCTATTGGGTTTGATCTACTGATTTTATTGATTAAAATTCTTTAAAATTTATTCCTTGACGATCTTGTACTTGTAGTTAATGTATTTTTAACATATTGATTCCTCATTGCCCTCTCTAATCCAAGTCCCCCAACCTTGATTTTGATAAATCTTTTCTTCCAACACTCTCTCTCTCTCTCTCTCTCTCTCTCTCTCTCTCTCTGTGTGTGTGTGTGTGTGTGTGTGTGTGTCCCATGGGTATGAGGGGGTCATTTATCGGAGCATGAACAACTTACCCAAAGCTAAACCACTAAAGAAATAATGTCTTTCCATTTCCTAGATACCATTATTGCCAAAGACTCCCTAGGTAGGGATAGAGTTTCACATGCCCAGCCACCATCCAAGATGAAATATTAATCTATTATCTTAATTGTTATAATTTCTCTTTAGTTTTTTAATAATATAATTTAGATGTTTATACTTTCTTTTATAGTTCTCCTCAGTTTTTCAACTAGTTGTTTCAAAAGATGCTTTCTTCCCGTTGTGCGAGTTGTTTTGGAAGAAGTCCATTTCTGCTCACCCAAGATAGAGAGCACAATGGCAGACTGCCTTATTGCTAGGATAAACATCATGACCAAAAGCAGTTCGGGAGGGAAGAGGTTTGTTTCACCTTACAACTTACAAGTGCATCATGAGGAGAAGTGAGGCCAGGAACTCAAGGCAGGAACCTGGAGGTAGAAACTTATGCAGAGACCCTGGAGCCGTGCTCTTCATGGCTTGCTCAGCCTTCTTTCCTGTCCAATTGGAGACCACCAGCCCAAGAGTGGCGCCACCTACACCAATTACTAATTAAGGAAATGCTCCAATCATCTTCCATATAAGATTACCTAGCGGAGGCATTTTCTCAATTGAGGCTCTGTCTTTCCAAGTGATTAGCTCATATCAAGTTGACAAAACAAAACAAAACAATAAAACCTAGTCAGCTCATAGATAGAAGAAGTGATTCTATTCAAGTCTCCCTGAGTTTATTGGGGTTGCTTACAGGAAGACAAGTGAGGGGTTACTTGGGATCACAGACAATATTTGAGCAGCTATATCCCCAAAGATTCTTCTCCTAGCAACTGTTAACTACTTATGTATCTTTGGGAGGGAGGCAGCCTCGTGAGCTCCCCCTCCTCCCATATGGAAATTGAATCCCTAAAGCCCAGTGTTGGTGGTCACAGTTGCTTTCATTCAGGATACAATAATCAGGTGTAATCTGAGGAAACAGTCACACAATGCTTTGTTTGGTGGGTTTGTCCTTTCCCACACCCGTAGTTCTGTTCAAGAGCAGATTCCTGTCTTAAACTCTGGATTCCTATGTTCAGCTGTTGCTAACATCCAAGCATCAAAAAGTGTCTCTTACCTTCCTTAAGAATTAGTTCCTTCCCCCAAAAGCTCGAATTACCCAAGATACAATCCACAGAACACATGAAGCTCAAGAAGAAAGATGACTAAAGTGTGGGTGCTTCAGTCCTTCTTAAAAGGGGGAACAAAAATATTCATAGGCCGAGATATGGAGACAAAGTTTGGAGCAGAGACTGAAGGAATGTACATTCAGAGCCTGCCCCACCTGGGGATCCAGCCCATATACATACGGCCACCAAAAGTAGACAATATTGCTGATGCCAAAAAGTGCATACTGACAGGAGCCTGATATAGCTGTCCCTTGAGAGGCTCAGCCAGAGCATGACAAATACAGAGGCAAATGCTAGCAGCAAACCATTGAACTGAGAATGAGGTCCCCCTTTGAGGAGTTAGAGAAAGGATTGAAGGAGCTGAAGGGGCTCACAACCCCATAAGAACAACAATACCAACCAATCAGAGCTCCCAGAGACTAAACCACTACCCAAAGTGTACACACGGACAGATGCATGGCTCCAGTAGCATATGTAACAGACGATGGTGGGCACCAATGGGAGGAAAAGCCCTTGGTCCTGCCAAGGCTGCACCCCCAAGTGTAGGTGAATGTTAGGGCAGGGAGGTGAGAAGATGGGGTGGTTAGGGAGGGGGAACACCCTTATAGAAGAAGGGGGAGGGGGATGGGATGGGGACTTTATCAATGGGAACCCGGGAAAGGGAATAACATTTGAAAAGTAAATAAAAGATACTCAATAAAAAAAAAAGAAAGAAAAAAGAAAGGTTTTCAAATATCTGAAGAATGACATATAGACCTCCTTTGATATCATATACCAATGGAATAATAATAACAATAAAAATTCTAATAGAAGCAAGTAAATCAACACCTCACTCTCTGTTGTCACTAGGAAGTATGAACAATATTATAACCTTGTGATGCATTAGTAAAGGACGAAAGGCATTCCTTTTTCCAAAAAAAGAAAAAAAAAAGGAATTAGTTCCTCCCACTGACTACCTGCCTAATGTTTAACCCATGTGTACCTCAAAGTCATACCTACTCTGTGATGTTTATTGGAACGGTTAGGCGAGGTGATTCAGTTGGTTGATAGAAGCCAAGAAAAGTAAGGACTGGAGGTTGATCACAAAACCTCTGTCTGCTTTAGACTGCAGTGCTGCTGTAATGCTGTGAAGTCTTTGAGGTCTTATGATGGCTTAGGCCTGCAGTTTTCTGTTTTCCTCGGCTGCTAAGAGCAGTTGCAAAGCAGGGAAAGGCTTCAGTTCTTAACTATGTCTCCAAACATCTGCATTGTTTCTCAGACTCAGTTTATAATTTAGGAGGGTATAAAAGCCCAGATTAGCCATCAGCCTTCCCTCTGAGTTTTCAACACTGTTTCATTACGTTCTGGCCTCTGATGCTTCCTGCAAGAGAACTTTCTTGTTCCTCATTTCTTACCCTTACCATGTGACCCCATTCTCTTTTCTTTTCAGGACACCCGTAGATCCCTTTCTTTGTTCTCAGAGGTTCCAAAATTTCAAAATGGCTTTTTGTTGTTCTTTCTGTTTTATACTTCATGGGCCACTTTAATCTAGAAGCCTATCGGCTGGGAAGAATGTTTTACTAGAATTTTCTTTATCTTCTTTGCTATCGGTAGTCCAGACATTTAGAAAGTTCAGTTTCTGTCAAACCCATGTCTGAAAAACATACTCTTTTCTCCACAAGTTTCTACTTTTCTTTCTTCTTTTGAGACAGGATTTATACATCCAGGCTGGCGTCACACTTGCTATGTAGCCTAGGATGACTTTGAACTCCTGACCTTTCTGCCTCCACCTCCCTAGAATTATGGATAGTGTTTACCACGTCTGGGTCATTTCCATCTTGGGTTTTTTTGTTTGTTTTTTTTTTTTTTTTTGTCCGTTTCTGAGATATTTCCTCAATGTTTTACTCAGTCATTGGATTCCTCTAATCAAACATTTTCATTTCTAAAAGTTCTTTCTCCTTGGAAAATTCTTTTGTGGCTTGCTGTGCCTTCTGTAATCTGGGCTGTTTCTGCGCTCACTTCACTAAAGAAACAGATGAAGACAGGAAGACAGAGTTTTTCTTGCATCATCTCTGTGTCTTCCTGATAGCTTACTTATATCTGTGTTTCTCTCTCTCTCTCTCTCTCTCTCTCTCTCTCTCTCTCTCTCTCTCTCTCTCTCTCTCCTAAAAAGTCTTTTAAATTTATCTGCTTGTCTTTCTCTGCTTATTCCTTTTGTGTGGCAAAATGCACGCAATGACAAAATGTTAGCCCCGTCTAGGCTATGTTTCGGGGGCACTAACTTTATTCACATTTTGGGCAAGCGCCATTCCATCCATCTCCAGCATTGCTTCATTCTTCCAAAGCAAAGCTCTGTACCCATTAAGTACCAAATCCTCATATCCTTTCTCCCAGCCTCCCAGCCCTTGATAACTTTAATCTACTTGCTTCATAAATTCAACTATTCTCAGCGTCTCCTCTAAGCAGGGTTTGTGTATCCTTGACTCTTTTGTGCCTGGATGGTTTCAGGTTACAGAATGTCCTTGATCTGTTGTCACATTATTAGGATTTCGTTTTACAAAATAGGCACTTGCTACACAGCCCAAATTTACCTTGAACTCTTAATTCTCCTGCCTCTGCCTCCCCTGGGGCTGGGATTACAAGTATACAGTACCACAGTCAGGGTGAGTAATATCTGGTTCTACATACATAGCCATATTTTAAATAAGACATTCTTCCTTGGTTGACATTTGGTTTGTGTCCATCTATTGCTTGTTGGCTAGGATAGAGTTATAAACACAGGCGTACAAATGTCTGCCCAGTACCTGACTTCCGCTTCGGATTTACTGTTTGAAGGGAGACATAAAAAATAAAATAAAATATGCTAGAGGTAGTACACTGTCGTCTTCAGACACACCAGAAGAGGGCATCAGATCCCATTACAGATGGTTGTGAGTCACCATGTGGTTGCTGGGATTGAACTCAGGACCTTTGGAAGAGCAGTCAGTGCCCTTAACCACTGAGCCGTCTCTCCAACCCCGAGGTAGTACGTAAATGTACCTGTCACTCGCCAGGAGCACACAGCAGAGAGCCACATGCAGCAGGCTCTAGCTTTCTGCTCTGTATTTAGCAACCAGTGTAACATTTACCATACATGGTCCAGCACCAAGGAGGGTGTCTGGAACTTCCTGAAAGCAGGGCAAGAAGACAACATCCTTTCTCTACTTGCAGAAGCAATTTCCCCATACTTGGATATTCCACTGGTGATTTTAACGGCAATCTGGGAGACAAGGAACGGGGGGTAGAAACAGTCACACCTGTGCTCAAATTCATTGCAGGCTGGATTTGCCTATGATACTTCTCCTCTCTTTAGGCCCAAGAACGGACACTTAATAACAACAACATCAAAAACAACAACAACAACAACAACAACAACAACAACAACAACAACAACAGCAGCAGCAGCAACAAAACCCCAAGTATGCATTGCAGAAACAACAAAACCGTGCTTTCACCCAAAGCAGTAACTTCTAAGCATGCTCCTGGAAGGAGCACCAAGTGAGCCGAGAGTCCTTATCCCTGCAGAGCAGGCTCAGTGGCTTGCTCCGGGTGTCCCATTTACAGATGCTCCACACTGGCCTTTTGCTGAGTGATCTCCCTGGCTTTGCAGGTTTCCTAAGGCAAAGTTTCACTTCTGTATGTAGTTTTTAAAAATTTAATGCACTTTTGACTTTTTGAATAGAACGACGAGTTTCTACTCGCGCTTTCTCACAGACAGGGTCCATGTATCATAGTATGGATTCTGCAGACTTTTGAGCCAAGTGCAGGCCTGGGGCTGGTGAAGGGAAGGGAAGGGAAGAGGAAGGGAAAGGAGGGGAGAGGAGTGCAAGGGAGGGGAGTGGAGCCCCTGCAGCTGCGGAGGCCTCAGCCTCCTGGAGAATAGGAATGAGCCATTGCCATTCCCAGCACGGTGCCAGCTCCGCTGGGATGTGCGGGTATAGAGGATGCTTGCAGTGGCTTCTCAATCGTGTTCTTCCTTCTAATCTCCTTTTTCTGCTGCAGGGGATTTATGTAAAAATCTATGCATGTCTACTTAAGTTCCGCTCCCATTGATGTTATTGGTATTCATTTATTTACTTTACAAGTTCCTAGATGAATTATGCAAGATTGGGCAGTTTTTGATTTTTTTTTCTCCTCTCCTAGTCTCCACTTTTACCAGCAGAACACCATCTGCCATCATTAGAGAGGTGGCTGTGGATGTGGTTGATGTCCTGCACACCAGATTTGCATAAGACTTTGCAAGCTCTGCTAATGAGTGTGAGCGGGTCCTGTATCAGTCAGTGAATTTTTTTCTAGACCTGCCCAAGTCTAATACCCTAATTGAAAGCAGCGATGCAGACCCTAAGGGAAAAAGAAAAGACCTCTGTTCCTTCCCCTTCATCTTTTGTCAACCCCAGGAAGTCTAGCCTTTTAGATTAGATTTTAAATAAAACTCTATTTTATTTTAGTCTCACTAAGTTGAAATTTTACTAACAACGAATGCTCAGATCTTAATCTTGCTGTGTGGTAAATTCCGGCAAAATGTATTCTCTCATTCTATCTACCAACAGCTGTCAAGATCTAGAATGTTCTGTTACCCTAGCTGCTTTTTTCTGTCCCATTTGAACCACGCCCATGTACCTCTATTCTGATTTCTTTCTCTGGGAGGGAGGTTTAAGCCTTCTAGGTTACGTACTCACCACTCTGTGTTTCATCGTGTCTCACTTCTGTGGTCCATTCACTCAATCGCCACTTGTATTTTTAGCTGTTGCATAGGCACACTGTTCTGTAATACCTTTTATTTCTCCTCCCATTGATGGACACTTACATTGCTTCTGGTTGGGGGCTGTCCTGAATGCAGCTGCCATAAATGTATTTCTTCAGATTTTGTTTTTTAAGCCAGTGCAAGTTTTCGTGTCTCTTGAGTAAACCTCTGAGAACGGAATGTTCTCAGGAGGCAGGCGCGCCTTCACCAGGCCCGCGTGCTGCTTTCTAGTAGCTTTACCGTTTAGATCACTGCAGACAGGATCTCTTTCCCCTGCAATACCTTCCGATCATTTAGTTCCAGTTTAAAATAGACAGTCATGACATAAATATTCATGTGATAATTAGTGTCTTTACTTTAAAAAATATTTTATTATTTATTTATGTCTATATGCTTGTATCTGTCTACGTAAATGTATAAATATGTGGTTGCATGTACTACAGAAGCCAGAAGAAGGTGTCAGACCCCCCAGATCTAGAATTACAAGCAGTTTTATCTAAGACATTAGCATAGCATAAAGGATTCAGACATTGAAAAGATAAAGTAACTCATGTGATCACCATGCCTACACACATACACACACATACATACACATACATATACACACACAAACACACACATATACACACAAACACACACATACACACATACATACACAGACATACACACACATACATACACATACATACACACAAATACATACACACATACACACATACACACATACACACACAGACGCAGACACACATAAACACAGACACACAGACAGATATACACAGACACAGTCACACACCTAAACACAATAGACACACAGACAAAATTACACTTATAGATACAGATACACACAGACACAGTCATACACATAGACACAATAGACACACAGACAATTACTCATACAGATACACAGACATACAGACATATAAAGACACAGATACACACAGACACAATCACACACACAGACACAGACTCACAGACACATACTGAAATACACAGAGATACAGACACACACAGACTCACGCACCATACACACAGAGAAACAAACACGTACAGACTCACAGATAGACACACACAAGACACACACATATACACAGACACACACAGACACATACACAGAGACACAGACACATACAGACTCACAGATAGATACACACAAGACACACACATATACACAGACACACACATACAGAGACACAGACACATACAGACTCACAGATAGACACACACAAGACACACACATATACACAGACACACACAGGCACACACACAGAGAGACACAGACACATACAGACTCACACACAGGCACACACATATACATAGAGACATAGACACACATACACACAGATGACACACAGACACATACATATAGACTCACAGACAGACATAGACACAATATGGAGACACGCGTGTGTGTGCGCATACACACACACACACACACACACACACACACACACACACACACACACCCCTGCCCTAGGGAATGCTGAATCTAGAAGTCCGTGAGCTGCTCTCAGTGCTTCCAGCTCTGTGTCTCAGCACTTCGGTACTGTGGCTTTGCATGCACAGCGTGCACTGCAAAGGAGTCTTCGATGCTTTTGTGAATGAGATATGAGCTCCATGAGGTATGAATACATATCTCAGGGAGCCACCTGGAGGTATGTAAATCTGTGTGCTTATGACAGTATTTTAGAAGAAGACAGAAAATATCTTGTTCTAACAAAATAAGGATGTCACAATTTTGTGACAGCTAGAAGCCAAATGTCTTCAGAAAGGAGGGCTGTCCTGTAAGTTCCTCAAGATCTTACAGTTAATATTTATAAGATACATACACAGATGTCTTTTGTTAAAACACTCACGTCTGTCAACAAGTAAGTGAAATTGTAAAATGTCTGTTATCTAGTGACAAAATTACATTTTTTTAGTTATCAATAAATCTTGAATAGCTTTGTATGGTAATACATATGCACTTAGTTTATTAAAAATATATTTATTTATTTTAGTTAACATAAATGTGTTAGGTTTCATTTAGGCATTTTCAAACAAATTAGTTCTCTCTCTGTCTTTGTCTTTCTGTCTCTTTCTGTCTTTGTGTGTATGTCTGTGCTGATGAAGATGCATGTGACTGCATGTATGTGTGGGGCTGGTGGACAACCGCATGAGTCATCTACCTCATTTCTTTTTTGTAAAACAAATCTCTCATTGGCTGGAGACGCATCAAGCAGGCTAAGCCCTATGTCCAGCAAGCCCCAGGCATCTGTCTGTCTGTCCCTGCTTCCCTGACTCTGGGATTACAAGTGCTTGGGTTCTGGGTTTTCCTGTGATTCTTTCTTTCTCTTCTCCATCTTTCCCCCGGCAGGCTGACATCTATCACCATGAAGGTCGAGCTGTGTGCAGTTTTAGCAGGTACAAGATCTACCCGGGACACAGGCGGCGCTACGCCAGGACCGACAGGAAGGTTTTCCAGTTTCTTAATGCCAAATGTGAGTCCACATTCCTTTCCAAAAGGAATCCTTAGCAAATAAACTGGACTGTCCTCTACAGAAGAAAACACAAGAAAGGACAGTTGGAAGAAATTCAAAAGAAAAGAACCCGCATGCAATCAAGTTCCAGCGAGTCGTCAAGGGCACGTGTCTGTGGCTGATATTATGGCTAAGAGGATTCAGAAACCAGAAGTTAGGAAAGCTCAGCGAGAGCAGGTTATAAGGGCTGCCAAGGAAGCAAAAAAGGCTGAGCAGGCATCGAAGAAGACAGCAGTGACCGCTGTCAAGGCCCCCACAAAGGTAGCCCCTAAACAAAAGATTGGGAAGCCTGTGAAGGTCTCTGCTGTCAGAGTTGATAGGAAACACTAATTTGATAGATCAGAGTTTAAAAATAAAGATCTGTCTTTAAAAAATGAAATGAAATGAAATAAAATGGGTTCTGGAGATGGACCCTGCAGTATAATTTGAGTTCAGGCATGGTAACGCCTCCAGATGTGTTCTTTACATAGGAATGCTTTGGCTGGATGTGAATTTTTGGCTTAAAAGGATTTTTCGTGGAGATTGCATTGGATCCATAAATCACTTTTGGTACTACAGTATTCACAGTACTAATTCTGTAGGGCCAGGTGCAGCTCATTGTTTACTAAATTGATGCATATGTTTTATTTTATCTAGAAATACATTTTATTTAGATTATTCTTATATTTACAAATTATTCCAAATATTCTTAGGTGTAAACCTTTTTGCATATATGTATCTCTTTAGTGAGAAGAATTCCTAAAAGGACAATCTCTCTTTGTCTGTCTGTCTGTCTGTCTGTCACTGTCTCTGTCACTGTCTCTGTCACTGTCTCTGTCTCTCTGTCTCTCTCTGTCTCTCTGTTTCTCTGTCTCTGTCTCTGTCTCTGTCTCTTATGAAGCAGCATTTTATATGTAGCACAGACTGGCCTTGAACTCTTGACAATTTTCCTGTTTCAGCCTTCTATGTTCTGGGACTAAGGACTATAGCTATTTGCCACCATATCTGGTTCTAAGGGAAGAATTTCTCTTAAAGATATATACATTTAAGACTGTTTAAACATTATCATTTATGACTCCAGTGAGTGTCACCATAGAACATTTCAAATACATTTCTGTCTGCATGAAGAATTAATTAATTAATTAATTTATAGAAAAGTTATTGTTATGTAGTACCAGCTGATCTGGTATTCCTACCTAAACATTCTGAGCTCTGGGATTATAGGTTTCTGCCACCATCTGGTTGAGAGAATTTGTTTTAAAATTATTATTATTATTATTATTGTATTATTTTATTATGTCAAATATATTTTGGTCTCTTCCAAAGAAGGTTTTTCTGAATCCTAACTTATAGGTATAAACATTTTTGTTCTTGTTAGGTTCAATTCATAATGTATTTGGTATTTATTTTTGTCAAAGCCATGAGACAGGGGTTCAACATTATTTTTCCCCTTTGGAGTCCTAATTCATGATAGAGGAACATCATTCTTGACTGTCTCTCATGTCCTTGAAATGGTGCTAATTGCTATAGTGACAACAGCAACAATGGAGACACGGGTCTTGTTCTCATGTGGCTTATGTTCCCATGGACACAGACTGTAGACTAACACTTAAAGAACATACTGATTTGTGTGTGTGCATGGTGCTTAGAGAAGCCAAGGTTTTGCATTTGCTAGGAGCTACATCCCAGTCCAAAATTCTACTTTTCAAAATAAAATGTTTAGTAGAAAATAGATAGGTTCTTATGCTGGAGAATGGCTACTTTTGGTTGTTGAGGGAAACCCTCTTTGAAAGCTTGACATTAAAGAACAAGGCAGAGCTGGTCAGCAGGTGACTGAATGTCAGCTAGGACCATTAATGGGGCAGGATATAATGACAGCATCCTAACTTCTCCATGTCATTTCTCTGACAGGAAAACAGGGAGGACCATGAACATAGCAGGTTTTCCTCTATCCAGTTCTGTCTGCTGTGTGCTCAACCCTTTTCTTTGGCAATTGTTTCCTGAATGGCCTAAGTGTTCAAACTTCTTAGCCTTCTTGTCTTGGGAACATAAAAGGCAATCTTGAGAAAAAAAATCTAAACTTTCAATTGGCACATAAAAGAATTGTACATATGTGTGGAGGATAGTTTGATATTCCAACTCATGTACACACAGTGACCAGATCAGAGTGATGGGTACATTTATCACATGAACATTTGCAATTTGTTTGTATTGGGAATAGTCAAAATCCTTTAGAGCAGCTGTTTAGAACTATACAACTAATTGCTGCCATAGTGATCATACAGTGCATAAGAAGTTTTTCCATTAACCTTATTGCTCCCTGGTACTCACGAGCCATTGTCTTACTTGCCCTACCTTCCCAGCCTCTGGAGATCACTGTTCTCCACTTTGCCTTCTACACATAAGTGAGGACACTTGGTATTAACTGAGTGATAATCAATCTTTTTTTGTTTGTTCTAAGTTATTTTTGTGCGTGCACACATGGGTATGTGTGTGTATATGTGTGTCTTCTCTGCATGAATGTATTGTACCATATGCCTAATGCCTGTGGAGGTCAGAAAAGTTCTTTTGGCACTTGAAGTATGGATGGTTGTGAGCCACCACCTGGGTGCTGGTTACTAAACCTAGATATCTGCAAGAGGAATAATTGCCCTATACCACTGAACTGTCTCTCCAGCTTCAGAGGTAGATTCTTCCCTCCTTCCTTCCTTCCTTCCTTCCTTCCTTCCTTCCTTCCTTCCCTCCTTCCTTCCCTCCTTCCTTCCTTCTTTCCTCTTCCTTCTTCCCTCCTCCTCCTCTTCTTCCTCCTCTTCCTTCTTCTTCTCTCTCCCTTTCCCTTTCCCTTTCCCTTTCTTTCTTTCTTTCTTTCTTTCTTTCTTTCTTTCTTTCTTTCTTTCTTTCTTTCTTTCTTTCTTTCTTTCTTTCTTTCTAGATGGCTTCTCATGTGGTCCAGGCTGGCATCAGACTTACTTTGTAGCTGAGGATATCTTTTAACTCTTGAACTGCCTGACTATACTTCCCAAGTATTGGGATTACAGGCATACACTACCAGGAAAGACTGTTGAGTGGCAATCATAAAGAATTCCATTGGAGGCTGTGTATACCTTCCCCTCCCTTCCTCCCCCACCCCTTTCCTCCTTTCCCCCTTCCTCTATTGAAGCTGAGATTTGCTATGTAGCCCAGCCTGGCCTTGAACTCATGGTCCTCCTTCATCAGCATCTAGAATTACAGGTGTGTATCATCATTCCTGATCTGATATCATTTTTAACAGTAAATCTCAACCGAGCTTTTATTGTGTTGAGTGGCAATGTCTTTCACAGGTGTATTCCCTGGCAAGCGCTTACTTGTACAATTATCCTGTTTTACTAATTAAAGACAAAACAATCGGGACTTATTAAATTATCTTACAGAAGCAGAGCACTTAAGATGAAATACACCTGGCTATAAGTTTGCACCACAGCCACACTCTGCATCCCACAGCATTGTTTAGAATAGATTACTTATTTAATCTTTTTCTTTTCCTCAAGGTCAACGTATTCCTCAAAAAATAGGAGCTGATAGTGGCATGAGTAATTGCAGCCCAAGTTTGTAAGCCATCGGTCACAGCTGTAAAAAGTTTATTTTGAAGCCACTAAGAAGCAAATCCAAAAGCTGTGTAAATAAAATGATGTAATAGGCCAGGCATGGTTACGCACACCTATAATTTCAGCACTCCTGAGGCCAAGGCAGGAGGATGACTATGAGTTCGAGGCCAGTGAATTTCAGAACAGCCAGGGCTACACTGACAGACGCCCATCTCAAAACAACAAACATTATAAAAACAACTTTCAAACCCTTCTAAAATGTCTAGTTTTGACAAATACAAATTCTTGTACATCTAACAAAATAGACCATTTGTAAAACGCAGTTGTCAAAAGGGATTATACAACTCAAGACTTTGCAACTTAGCAAAATACATCAAAAAGCATCCAACCTTAGCCAGCCTTTCAGAGACTCAGCGGGAGCTGATCAAACTCACCTCTGTGGGGTGAGTGAGATGGGGCTGGTGATGGTGAGGTGGGGGTAGGGAGCCTTTCCAGTTAGCCTAAGATGCAGAGAGGAAGCCTGTAGGTGAGAGAGAAGCCAGCAAAAGCAAAAGACGGACTGAGAGAGGATGGACTGAGAGGGCAGCTCCATTAGATCAGAGATTTCTTTATTTGGCTTTATAAAGGTTGGTAACGAGTGCCTGAGGTTCTCGGGTGTAGCTGCATTTACATGTGGGCAAAGTGGCCATAATAAAAAGTTACTGAATGGGTGAAATGCTCAGTAGAACCTCAGGTCAAATGTGATAAATCCAAGATGCTGCCAATGACTGCAGCCTGATACACGTCTGCTCAGGTCTGAGAGCATGGTAAAGGTCTCAGTGTTTTTGATTGGACATAGAAAGTTTTCTGCTCTTATAGAAACAAGATGGAGACAATATTATTTTTAAGATTTTCCTATAATTCCTCACTCAGCACGCATGTTTGGATTGTTTTGTGTCAAAATGATTGAATTTAAAGTTGTTGATTGTCGCTGCCCTGAGTTTTATATATAAAAAGTTACCTGAATTGTGGCTTGGGATTAGGACAGCATTTCTAAGAGTTTCTGACATGGTTTGAAATATACTTCTGTCATGTTTATAAGAAGTGACATCTTTATAATCATTGATGATTATATTTTTGGTTGTGAGCCTAGCCTTTAACGGCTGAGCCATCTCTCCAGCCCTCATTGATGATTATAAAATCAAAATATTGATAACTATGAAAACTCTATGCAGTATTCAGCGCAAACCAGTCACAGAAGGGACGGAGAGTGGCTATATAATGAAGATGAGATTTCCTCAACTACCCAGAGCTAGATGGCAGTGTCAATGTACAATGCTGTGAATCTACCTAATGCTATTGAATGGATAGCACAGTGAGTTTCATGAAAAATGTGTTTCAGGTATGTGAAGACCCGGCCACTGTCACACAGTCAGAGCTGGGGACTATTCCTCTGGCACGGCAGTAGCTTAGCTAAGATGTTGAGGACTATAATGAAGGTTCTATAATGAAGAACAGGATCCTTGGCCATTTTCCACACATCAAGCCACCTTCACATGTCCTTCTGGTTTTTCTCTGCTTGGGCTGGGCCAGCAGATGTCCAGAGCACAACTCAAGGCCACACTGTTGTCTCTATTTTCCTGGATGACAGGTTGCAGCTGACCAAGTCCCTTTATGTTCAGAAACCCAGATTGCTCAGGATCTTGGTTCAGTCTTTCTGCTCTCCAAGCTAGCATCCCTCCTGAGATAGCCAAGACCTCTTTATCAGAAGATTATGCTAAGTTTGGCTGTCCTGTCATCATGTGGTCCTGATTCTCTTATGAGGACAAAACTCTATCTGTAACATCTCTTGCCAAACATTTTGTTAATCACGATTTTTCTTTCTTTTTTTAAAAAAGACTTATTTATTCACATTACATCCTAATACAGCCCTCTCCCAGTCCTACCCTCACAACCCCTTTCCCCCATTACCCCCTCATTTTCTTCTCAGAGAAGGGGAGACCCCCCCTCTCATAGTTACCAACCTGCCCTGGCACATCAAGCCTCAATAGGACTAAGTAATCCTCTTCCCCTAAGGCCAGTCAAAGCAGCCTAGCTAAGAGGTAGAAATCCAAAGGCAGGCAACAGAGTAAGAGGCAGGGTCCACCCTGTTAGGGGACTTACAGGGAGATCTGCTACAATCGCTATTTTTTCCCAAGCCTTTATTACCATTCCTTGATCTTCTGGACTTTTGTTTCCGATATTCTTAACTTCTAGAACTTTGTTGGATGCTAAATAGCTGGGGTGAATTCAAAATGGTAGCTCAGTTGAACTATCCAAGGGTTTATCTTTACTTCCCTCCTCAGTTCCATCCCATTACATCTCTATGTGAGTCTGTGAATTTTATACGATCTACATCATACCTTTCTCTCTTGAACCGCAGCCTGTAAAAGAGTCTCCTCAAGGGTTGGTGTTTTTTAGGCTTTTCCTACTGTGAATAGATACCATGACCAAGGCAACTCTTATAAGGACAACATTTAATCAGGGCTGGCTTACAGCTTCAGAGGTTCAGTCCATTATCACCAAGGCAGGAGCATGGCAGTATTGAAGCAGGCATGGTGCAGGGGAGCTGAGAGGTCTCCATCTTCATCTGAAGGCTGCTAAAAGACTGGTTTCCAGGCAGCTAGGAAGAAGACTTGAAGCTCACACCAACACTGACACACCTATGCCAACAAGGTCTTACGGCTTAACAGTGTCAGTCCCTGGGCCAGGCATATGAAAACCATCACAATTGGAAGAGCATGATGAGGGTGGGATTGGAGTTATCTGTGAATGGCCATTTTATATTTGTAGAATATCTAGCTTCTCTCTGTTTAGAATTGATAAAAACCAATAAACCTTCAAAGGAAGAAAGTAAGAAAGGAAGTCTTAGAGCCTTTTGACAGTCCAGGAGTCTTAACTAGAGGCAAGGAGCAGGGACATTTAGAAAGGTTCTTCTTCCTTTATGCTTGACCTCTTTGTTCTTTGTCTTGGATGGGGATTATTCTGTGTACATCCATATACTGACACTCTGAAAAAGAAGGACCTTCCTAAAGCATAATTTGTATTTCCCAGAGGAAAGCTAAGGGGGAAGATATGTATATACATCTAATAATATAGGTATTAGACCCACAGTAATTGTAGGAGCTGATCTGGGACAAGCTCAAGTTCTCCATAGACAAGCTCAACAAGGCAGATTGGATAAGATATAACAATGAGTTTAAGAGGGATCTATACAAAATTTCCCAAAAGTTCCTATGCCAGCCTTAGTCTTTAATTTATGTACAACAATTTTGGTCTTTCCTCCTTCCTTCCTTCCTTCCTTCCTTCCTTCCTTCCTTCCTTCCTTCCTTCTTTCCTTCCTTCCTTCCTCCCTTCCTTCCTTCCTTCCTTCTTGGTAGGTTTGTTGATTTTTTATCAATGCTAAAAGGACAGATACTCAAGGCAAAAAATACATGAATTAATTTTTATTTCTTTCTGACCCAGAAAGGGAGAATTTCTGGAGCTGGTGGAAGGATTTTATGCAGCTTCCTTTCCATGCACCAGAAGGCCAAAGAGCTAAGGAGTCCTTCCTGAAGGTGACTTCTTCGCTCCTTCCTCCAAAGCCCAAGCCACCTGGCTCTCAGGTTTCTAAGAGAGGCTGAGCATCCCTGAGTTTAGCCAAAGCACCCCACACAGCAAGTATTCAATGCATGCAGCAGAGCCGGCCTTGCAATGCATTCAGCTCTTTTGTCCACAGGAACTAATATCCTTTTGGGAAATGCTGTCATTTAAGCTGAAATGTGGAGGGAAGGGAGGGTAGGGAGGGAATGTAGACTCATGCCATATAACCCCCTATCTCCAACCACTTAATAACTTGGCTAAATGCCACAATCAATAGAGAACCATCAGCCAGGCTCCAGCCCCTTGATGCCTCCCCAATCAATCAACAAGATTTAGTAAGCCACCAGTTGGAATCTATGTCACTTAAAAAGTGTGGGTTCCTGGACCAGTCTTACAGAGCCTGAATAATTCCTCCTGGGCACTTTGATTAGCTTCCATTTGGAGAACAGTAGCCTATTGACAGAGGCCCAGCTGGTAGACCTTCCACGGTTTGCCTAGGATGCACAGGCACTTAGCACAGGAACCAATCATGTCGACATTTTTCTCATCCAACATCACTCTTCCATCAATTAATAGTACATTCTCCCTGTGGACCCACACTTAAGAAGAGAACTGTCAGATGTGCTAAGCTTATGTATGGTACTCATTCCTTCTGCATTTATTATCTCACAGGTTCATTATCAGTTTAGTTTTCTAAGTAGTTATGATTAGGCCTCAGTTTTCAGGAGGAAACTGAGGTAAGGTAAGGATGACCTTTCTCTCAGTTGGAACTGAGTGATTGATGCCTGTGTAGTGGTCTGTGATCTCACCTACCAAGAAAACTATCCACATTGACAGGGGTTAGGAAGGAGCTTGTGGGCTCCAGTGAGGGGAGTCATTAATCCTTGCCTAGAGTCTTTCAAAGCTACTCTGATCTCTTCCTCTAGCCTCGTTATGCCCACAGAGATCAAAACTCTATTTACAGGCTATGGCGAGTTTGGCACATAAGGCGTTTCATAACCCTATTCTCTCACCAATCACCCCCAACTCCAGGCTGTCATCTGCTGTGACCTCTGGAATTTCAGATCTTTGCAAAATCTCTGTTCTCAGCCTCCTCTCTGGACACCCAATTTCTCCCTGCACTAAAGAGGACCTTGCCTCAGGGGACTATTACCTGTTCTGGAATTCTTCAGCTCTGATCTTCTGTTTCACTTTATTTGACCTTTGATGGTCACTAATAACATTTCCAGCAACTCTTTTTCACATATCTCTGACCACCACCTTCTACCTTCCAACTCTGCATCCTACATGCAACTCTAGCAATCCCTTAGGGTGACAGGAACATCATCCCATATGCCAGTTTAATCCCGTCCATGCCTATAGCATCTCATCATAGCTTCCCATGGAAGCCAGATGAAGGAAAATAAGCAAAGCAGCAATTCGATTTGTGTGTTTCAACCTTCACTTTCTAGTGCAAAGCCATCAACAGCACACCCTTGACTCTCTCATTTGTTCACCCTCTTTCCTGCCAGGTAACTGTTTAATACCTCCTCCTCCCACCCCTGCATCTGCGGAGCATCCTCACGTAGCTCAGAGCAGAGCTGAAAGCCTTGCTTCTTCCACCACTGGGGAAATGGAGCTGTTTGAAGAGAGGGCTTCCTCAAATCCTACCACCAACTTCGTCAATGGACCTGAATCATATGCTCTGCCTTCTGTTCTGTTTCTCTGGCTGCACCAGCCGTGCTCCCCACCTCCCAAATAAAAACAAGTGCACCTTGCCTGGCATGCTGTGCTAGCTCCTTTCTATGCTGTCTTACAGTATCATTTCCCTTCCCATAACATGGTGTTGCTTGTTCTAGCTGGAAGAACAAAGCCTTCAGTGGGTTCTATTTCCTCACTGTCCACTATCTCCTTTCTCTCTTTGGACTCAGCAAGGCTTTGACAAGCTCGCTTTCAGTGGGATGATTGGAGCAAACACTGAACTAAAACTGGTTAAAGAGAGAAGCCGGAACCAGGGAGTGTAGCCTCTCTTTCAAGGTGTTTGCTTTGGGGAGCTCGGCAGACCCTGCACCACACTGACAGGTTAGTAAGTTTAAATTTAGTGAGTTACAGTCACAGGGAAAGAACCTGGAGAAAGCAAGTTACCATTTAGCTGATCCTCATTAGAAACTTTGCATGCCTGGCATGCTCAGCATCTGCCCCAGAGGACAGATACAGCGAGACAGAGAAGTTGTTTCTACCAGGAGTTCTGGCCGAATGGAAAAGAAAGAGGTGAGTTGAGTGGGATGAGCAGTCCCAGGGTTTACTTAGTCACTGACAAGCAGACAGGGCCTTTGACCTCCTTTCTTCTGTTCTGGCCAAGCAGCTACTAAATCCATATCACAGCTTTGCTTTCTCAGGTCCTCTCACTAGACATGAAAGTAACTTTAGGACTGTGGTGATTTGAGAACATATATCTGTCTTCAAGGGGCAGAAGTTCACTCTCTTCCAAGCTACTGCTTCCGTCCATGGTCCACACATGCTCTACTTGGTGAGTTGTCTAGAGAAACCGATTTTTAAGATACTAGTAAGCAAACCTTCAAAAATGTTGCACACCACGAGATGCAACTGTCGGCTGAGTTTGGTCCATGGGCAAATGTCCACCCAAGTTTGCTGTCATCCTTGAGCCAGAGAATTCTCGGGATGATACCTTTTAGTCTCCTCATCTGGGTACCTAGGATTTCCCAGAACCTCAGACTAGTATTTATATCACACTGGCACATGCCATATATCCTAGTGCTCAAGAGGCAGCTCTCTCTGACTTCTCTTGGTCTGCAAGGACATTTCCAGGACAGCCAGAGCTGCATAGTGAGACCCTGTGTCACAACACAAAACACAAAGACCCTACAACAAATCCAAGTTCCTGACAAACTTTACCTGCATTAGATCTCTGGTCTGTATGACCAGGTACACACATGCACACATAGCCTTGTACATATATGTGCTTGTACATATAACTAACAGTACTGAGGTCTCTTACCTAAGAGAAAACAGAATCATAGTGATGTTCCAGAGAAGAGAGACTTGAGGTGCCGAGATGCTCACCCTGGCTCCTGTGAGCTTTGGGGTGTCTATGATCGGGGACAAAGAGAAGGGCAGATTATATGATGTTGATGGCCTTGTGGAAGAAAAGGACACTCTCTAAATGGAACCTCCATATAGTTGGGGGCTAGCCTTTGGGACTTCACTTGGCCCTGCTCAGGGGTGGGTATATCACAGAGATTCAAAAGACATTGTATGGACGGAAGAAAGGAGAAAATCTGAAGGTGGGAAGGAGTTGGGTAGATAGAGGGGTATTTATGGGGGCTGGTCCTGCATGTGGAGCCTTGAGAGGTGTATGACAAAGTCTATTGCTTTTTGGTATGAGGCAGGGTGGTGGTGGCAGAAACTAAGTCAGACTTTGCAATATTTACAAAGGGAAACGAATATTATTATTATTATTTTTACTATTATTTACTGGCAGACAATTAGGGAGGTTATTTTTTAAAAACATATAAAGCTTTCCCCCTTATCTGGAGAGAAACAGTTTCTCCCACTGTGACCATTTCAGTTGTGAGCCAAAGAAGTCATTCAAGAGAAACATGAAATATTTCTTTGAGAATGACCATGTAATTTTGAGTCTGAAATGACTATATTAAGGTTTTATTTAATATTGTGCTGCTTTGGAAGAGGGAAAACAGAAGAGTAGCTGGCGTGTGGCCACACCAAAGAGCAGTATGTGCTTCAGAGTTGACTCTCCCTTTATTGCATTGGACGTTGCCTCAGCTCCCTGAATTTGATGGGACTGGGCTAAATGAATAGAGGGTATATCTATCTTTCCCTGGCCTCTCTACTTGAAGCATAATGTAGGGTAGGCATTCCTTTTCCATCTCACTGTGGATACAAACCATGGTGTGGTGTGCGTGATGTGTGAGGAAGTCAGTTTCATCCCCTCTGTCTGGAAAAAGAGACTCCCTTCATGCTCTAGAAAGGTATGTGTTTAGTTTTAGTTTTAGTTTTTCTTTTATCTGTATGAACCCTGTAGCAAACTGTATCTACTGTGCATCCAGTGACTCTTTGGGCACATCCTCCATGGTCCCTATATTATGAACAGGCATTTCCTGGGGAGACACAATTTATCACACATGTTTACTCACACCAAAAAGGAGATCAAAGACAGACCAATGTATTGATTGTACCAATGTCCAATCTGGTGAATCAAGGATTATTTATTTATTTATTAATTTAATTAATATGAGTACACTGTAGCTGTCTTTAGACATACCGAAGAGTGCATCAGATCCTATTACAGATGGCTGTGAGCCATGTGGTTACTGGGAATTGAACCTGGGACCTCTGGAAGACTAGTCAGTTCTCTTAACCACTGTAAAGAATTATTTACAAGGAACAGCAATGACTCAAAAGCCTCTCTAACCCCAAAATCCTAGCCCAGCATGGGTAAGGACTCCTGAACACCTACAACCTACATGCTCTCAGCTTGCAGGCAGCTTGACAATCCAAACCTCTGTTTTCCTTCTGGTGAGGGTCTCTCAAGAACCTTTTAAGTTTCTGACTCCCTGAAATGTGACTCTTCTTTTTAATCTCTTTTGGCTCTCTAAGTTCTTCTTATTTCCTGGAACAAACTTTCCAATAGGGATGGGAAGTTGCAGTGAATGCCATGTAACACCCCCACAGTGGTCTTCCTCTAAGCTCACCACAGTGAACATAATGCTTCAGTACAAGGAAACAGGTTTCTCCTTCTCACAGGCACAAAGTGTCCATCCTCTGTTTCCACATCACTGCTGCTCCATGTCCAGAGGAAGCGAGTCTGGCCTATCCATCTGCTCAGATGGGAACTTAGCCTGTGTTGCTTGGATCCCTGCTTACCTTTCTTTTGGATTTCTCTTGTGTGTACTCTTATTTCTTCCATGTATGCAATGTCTGTCCTCTCTCCACCCATAGTATGTGTGATCAGGTGAGTGGTGACAGGTCTCTCTAAGTTGAGCTGGGAAGCCATTTCCAGTGAATGTGGGGGTGATCATTTGAATATAAGCACTAGGCTGCTTTTCCTCAAAGGATGCACTGCTGACAAACTGAGTGTTATGGATTCCAATTTGAGTTTTGTTTCAGTCGATTACAACCTTGAATGAGAAGGAGACATAAGCATTGTAGGCGATTTTTTTTGAGTGTGGGTTACTTTACCAGGTTCTTTTACCTACTACCCTTTTTTACCCCAAACCCTCCAACTCCTGAATCATAGGGTTGATCGACCAATCATAGGTTGGTGAGAAAGGTTAGAGGGGAAAGGGGGCATAGATCTCTTTAGACTGCTTCTTGCTGATTAGGGGCATTGAGCTTCTAGGGGGAAGTTCAGTCTCCATCATCAGGATACCACCAACCAGCAAATGTTAATCCTGCAATCCAGCAATATCAAAAGCAGCAAATGCAACAGCAGGAACCACTAGCAGTGGGAGCAGCAACAGGGAGAACAGCTGCTGCTGTAGCCCTCTCCAGACTCTCACATTTATACCCTCTCAAGAGTTCCCAGAATTCCAAACATAAACTATCTGTAGCTGGCAAAATCATGCCCCTGTCAGACCATGAGACAAAGCATAGCTGCTGTGGACAATCTCAAGTGGCCTCATGCCCCACACCTGGGATGAAAGCAAAAACATATTCACATAAAATAACTGGAGTTTTTAAAGAAACCCAAATTCTCACTACAAATCATTGGTGCATTGCAAGTCTAGAGTCAGTCTTTAGGGTGCTCACAGCCTGGAATTATAAATGGGTAGCAATTACCTATAACAAGAGGTGGTGTTTAGTTCATGGCTGTCATATTAGCTAACCAGGATTTAGAATGGATAATGTGAGGTCATACAATTCAGAGAGGAAAAAAAATCAAGTATGTTTTCCTTCCTATGAACCTAGCAAGTAATATAGGTACATATGCATATATGTAAATGAATGTGCACATGGATAACAGTATGATGTGAAAAAAAAAAAAGAGAAGAAAGGCTACATATAAGGGGATGTACAAGGACCAAACACAGGTAATGGACATGACTTATGGAAGAGGATATAAGGTTAATTGTTTTGCCAATTCTAATTCTGTCATGGATTTTTCATTTTGGTGGTGGCTAGATACATAAAAAATACATTGAATGGTGAAAGTTTAAAAATCCAATGTGAATCACAGAAAGTATGTTCAAGAGAGCAGAAAGAAAGCTGGAAAAGAGTTCAGTCTACAAGGAGCATGAGGGTGCATGGGACGGTTACTGGGAAATCTTGAGGGACTACTTGCATTTTGAGGTAGCCAAGGGGTTGGGTATAAGTCTAGGTATTGCGTCATCTCAACTCATAGTCATCAGCACTCCCTTCTGATATTCCCTCTTCCACATGCAGCCTTAATGTTAGCCATATTCTTATATGTAGGACTCATTGGTTCTGGGTAGGCGGGGACCTTCAGAGCCTCTGTGCTGGTTATCTTTTTGTCAACTTGACACAAGCTTGAGTCATTTGGGAAGAGGAAACTTTAATTGAGGGATTGGCTCCATTAGGTTGGTCATCAGTCAAGCCTGAAGGGGCATTGTCTTAACCAATGATTGACATGGGAGAGCACAGCCCACATATGATGGTGCCGCCCTGAGCAGGTGGTACTGGACCATATTAAAAAAAAAAAAAAAAACAAGTTGAGCAAGCCATGGTGAGTAAGCCAGTAAATAGAACGTCTCTATGGCTTCTGCGTCTGTTCCTGCCTCCAGGTTCCTGCCTTGAGTTCTTGTCCTTACTTCCGTTAGTGTTGGAAAATGCTGTGAAACTGTAAGCCAAAGAAATACTTTCCTCCCCAAGTTTCTTTTTGGTTCTGATGTTTATCACAGTAACAGAAATGCTGACTATGGCGACCTCTAAGAAATAGTTGGCTCACCATATCTCTTGTGTTTTCACATGTGATAAGCAATGACTCCTTCTCCCTTCCACCAAGGTGGACCATTTCTTTCTGTACTCTCCCTAGCCAGGTGCTCATCGAGGCAGGCAGGGAGATTTTCGACACTACAGTAACTCTGTGCCCCCCTCTGCCTCTATACTAGAATCTCTGTGATGGAACATTGACATTTTTTAAAAGCTCCCCTAGGAGTTTCTAATGGATGGTCAGAATTGTAAACTACTGATCCAGGCAGACTCAAACCCCATGAGTCATTAACCTTTACCAAGTTAAACAACAGATCTCTGGGAAGGGAAAAATCCTCTTAATTTGGAAGGGTTGTCAATAGTGTTATAGAGAGAGTGATTTTTTTCTTGTGTAATTTTCCAGCTGTGAGATAAACCAATGGCTTCTCTATGGCTTAGATAAACTCAAGGAGAGCTAGGACAATGTCCATGCTTGTTTTTTGGGCTCCCGTCAACCTCTGGCTACATGGCAGGTGCTCCCCCTAATAAGGACAGTACATAAATCCAAAGAGTACAGGGTGAAGATTTCAGCATGCATGGGAAGCTTAAGTCTAAAGAAATTAGAATCAGTTCACATCATTCTGGAGAGCCCATTGGAGCCAGTATTTTAGGGTAGCCTGCTGCTAGATACCATGTTCTTGGACACGCCTTCATCTAATCAGATGTGAATGGTGGTATGGAGTTGAGAATCTGTGTGCTGTATTGGGAGGTGATTTTGAGGTTCATCATTAACTAGTTTGAAACTCCTATGAACCAGAGAGTTGTTCTCCGTAAATGTGCTGGACTGCACCTGAACTCTACAGACATGAATCCCTATGCACACTCACGGACGACTCGGCAGTTCTGTGAACACTTGTTCAGGTAGGCACTGGGCACCTGGGCAGTGTCCGTAAGGCTTCACAGGTAAGAAGATGAATGCACTGTTTTCCTGGCTACAGCAGATTTTCTCACCCACCAATTTTCTGCCTTTTCAACAACCAAATGAGCTTTGTCCTGCATTCAACCCAGGTCGTAATTCATCACATCCAATCACGCTCCTTCCCCTTTGCTTTCTACCCAGACAAAGAATGCAGCAGGGAGGTCATTAACCCCCTTTCTAGGGGTGAACTACACAGAAAAGCTGTGTGCAGCAGTAATGCACTCCAAGAATTTAAGGAAATTTGCTATGCTTGATCTCACTGCTATGAAGCCAAATGTGCCTCTCTTTACAAAATAATACACAAAAATTATTTTCAGCACACATATCTGCTAATAGTCCCTGCTGCTCCCAACAATGGGTACTAAGCTTCCTGCTTTAGTTCATACTTTTCTCAATAAGAGGAAAAGTATGGACAATTTCTGTTCCTTTCCCCTGTTTCTGGAATCTCAACCTCATCCCCAGAAGGCGCTCTGGGTAGATGTCTCCCACAGTTAGTGTTTCAGCCTATTATCATATGTATTATTTATATTTCATAGATAAACACTTGAAAACTGTACAATAAGTGATTGGCATATATGAGGTTGGATTTCACTTATGTGTGCCAATTCAAGCAAGTTAATGTATAAATATTTAAATATATTTATATAAATATATATGTATATATATGTACATGTACGAGTGTTACATGTGTGTGCATCCACATTTATATATTTGTACATATGTATATTTGTGCATGTGTATGCATGTATATGTGTGTGCATGCAGGGTGCATATGTTTGTGTAAGTGTTCACGTTTGTATGTGTGTATGGGTTTTCAAGTGTGCAGCAATGTTTCTGAGTGTATATTTCTGTGGATGTGTGTATTAATGAGTGATCATATGTATGTGTGCATGTATGAGAGTGTGCATGTGTATTTGTATATGCTTTTGTGTACATATTTGCTTGTATATACAAGTATGCATATGTGCCAATTTTTGTACACATGTGTGTATTTGTATATGTATGAATGTTGGTGTGATTGTGTATATGTTTGTGTATCTGTATCAGTATGTGAGTGTTTATAGGTTTGTATCTATGTGTTCTATGTACAGGTACATATAGTAATTAGTGTATATTTGTACATGTGAGTTTTTGTATGTTTTCATGAACATATATGAAAGCATACTTGTCCTTTTCTTTGTGTGCATACCCCATGTATATGTGTAAGTGTACATGCTTTCTTATTTGAAGCATGAGCTTATGTTTATATATGTATATACATGTATGCATATTTGTATGTGTTTACTTATGTCTGTATGAATTTTTTTCCTTCAGAGACATGATACAGGCATCTAGACAGGGAACCAACAAACAAAGTTCACCTTGGTGAACCAAGGAGTTTGTTGAGTTTACTCACAGAAGCAGGGATGACTCAAAACCAGCTGCATTACCAAAAGTTACCCTTTGTTGCATGTAGCTTTTGCTATTCCACCTAAGCTCTGTGAATGGACCATGCTACCAGGCCCCACCCAGAGAATATTGGCTCCATGGATGAAAAACAGACACACACAGTTGTTTAGTTTCAACCTGCCTTATTGGCACAATTGTTGGGTGCCCTCAATCTACCTCAGCTAGCATGCCCTTCCCAGAACTCCTAGCTCAGCACCCTAAATATGCACTCTTCTACCTTCAGTCCCAGTAGACCTCCCCAACTTCCCGACTGTAGAAGCAGCTTGTGGTTACTCCATCCGAGATCTCACATGGCTGCTTGGCTTTTCTCCCTCCCAAGCATAGTGAACTCTCTCTCCTCTCCTTGTGTTTGCCAGCTTGCCTGTGGGGACCCATAAATCCCACCTATTTTGCCTAGTGCATTGGCTGCTAGCATCTTTATTGATGAATCAAGATACCTGCCCTCAGTATTGGTGACAGCTCATAAAAGTTGCAACTTGGGGCTCTCTGCTGACAGAGCGACATATTAGAAAATCTCCTTCCTTAGTTCCTTCTGCTTCTATAGACTTTGGGAAGAGGAACCTGTACATCTTGTCAGTTTCAGTGATTTCCTGAGACTCGTGTATTATTTATTTTTTAAGTATTAAAGAGTCCCATTTTAGAACTTTCAGAGTCTTAATGTGCCTCCCCCCAGAATGAACTGTTTCAGCTCAGAGACAACTGGATCACAATGTATGTATGTACATGAGAATCAGTGCATATGTATATTCTTATATATACATGTGTACACATGCTTATATGTGTATGCATATATGTATGCATGACTGTGAGAATATGTTTGTGTTTGTGGTATATGACTATGTATTTCCAAATGGCTGTGTGCATACATATGTATTGATGCATATGTAAGTTATGTGACACTATTCCTAGGGAGATGTGAACAAGCACCTAGTTATCCCATAGAAGGAATTAATGAAAGACCAATGTAAGGATACCACCAAAGTCCAACTAGGTAAACCAATGAATAGTACTGGGACTTATTACAGGAGTATGTGTGAGGGGTTACTTAAGAAGCAGAAACAACTCAAAGACAGCTATATCATTAAAATAACTCAGCATAGGTAATAGTTCATAAAAACTGAAACCCCGGAGTCATCTAAAACATTACTTGAAGGCAGCAACAGATCATAGAGTGTCTCTTCCAGGTAGCTCATCTGGGCTCTCTGAGTTTCAGGCAACTTGACTAGCCTAGGCCTGTTCTAGACAATTTAGTTTGTTTGAGAATATTTGCTGCTTATAATAAAGCTTGGGAAGAGCATAGCATAGTGCATCTGATCAGTTTTAGGAACTTCCTGAAGCTTCTGAGTTGTTTATTTCCTGAGTCTTAAGGAGTATCCCTTTAACACCTTGAGACCTATTGAAGGATGAGATGTTTCATCTTGGAAAAAAATTTCTACATAGAATTCCACTCCTTTCTCTAGCTCCTACATTCTTTCTACCCCTTCTTTCATAATAGTCTCTGTACCTTGGAGGGGTTGACATAGAAGTTTAACTATTTTCCTATAACTCTAGTGAGGCACCAAACCCTGCGTCCTTGCATTTATCCCTTCATTTTAAGAGCATGGCACATTGGGGGACCCAACGTAGCATTTTGGAGCCATTGGAACCTAGGCCTTGGGCCTAAAATTACTAGTTGCAACACCTTTGATAACCAAGAACTGAGCAGTGTATTACCAGGTCAGAGATTTGAAACTGGATGTATCTAGATCATCTGTTTTTTCCTTCCTGATGGTCTAGGTCAGTGACTATCATCAAGTGACAATTTTGCTCCTCCCCTTAGAGAGTATTTAGAAATAGCTGAACACTTTTTGTTGTGAATGCTAGAGAGTGGGTAATATAAGCATGTAGTAGATAGAAAGCAGTGATTTTGACAGCTATCCTCCATTCATAGGATATTTCTCTCTCAATGAAGATCTGGTCCTAAATGTCAACAGATCAAGGCTCAGATATTGTGCAAGAAGAGAGGTGATAGGTAAAGTAAAGAGAGAGAGAAAAAGTTCCAGATAAAAGAGATGAAAGGAATAAGAAAAAGAAAACACAGTAGGAAGCAGGAACAGACCCAAGGTCCAGAAGTAGGGGCGGCTTAAAGAGAAAGAAAGAATGCTTCTTCCAGGCAATGTCTTTCCTTTACTCTGGTGCTGTATGAATAGATGGCATTTATCTTGGAGGAATTACATAAGGCAAACATCACACATACAAAGTTATTGTATCTGAGGGATAGGAAGACTGTTTACAGGCTAGCATCTTGCTTTGATCCTCTCAAATCTTGCTTTGACTGCACTGACTTTTTCCATTCCTTTGGTGAGTGTTGTAGGGTATGTTTATGGTGACACAACTGTGGCTCTGCACCATGTTGTAAAAGTTAAGGCATTGTGGTGGGCATAGTGGATAGGAATGTGGAAGCCATTCCTATGTCAAGAGAGTTGGCAATATTTTTATTATACATGGAAGTAATTGTGAACAATATAAACATGTCCCATTAACTCCAAGCTATATTATAACTCATCTTCAACTATATCCCCTCAATGTTCCTGTCATTCCACTACTACCAGACAAGATAGGATGTCTGATGGAGAGGGCCAGGCAGTACTGAGACTATATACAGAGGGCTTGGGTAACATGCCAGTTCAGGATTGGCTCATGGGAGATCAAGGTGGTCTTACCCTTACCACAGTTGGGCCATTCACAAAAGTGATCTCTGCATCATTTCCCTCCAATGGATCCACCGACTACTCATTGTCTTCGAAGTTGGAGCTGGCTGGGGGAAAGGAAGGGAGTTCAGAGAGGAATAAGGTATTGTAAGGTTAAAATTAACCTCGAAAAGAGTTATGGATCTGTATTTAATTTTAAAACCTACATGGAAGCTGGGGATTCAGCCTGGTTGTCGGATGTCTACCTAGCATCTGCTGGGCTCTGGGTTTGATCCCTAGCACCACAAGAAGGAGAACTTGTATTTTTTAAAATATGAGACAGGGTGGCACCTAAAGGCTTTTTTTCCACAACAGATGAGGCTCAAATCCCTTGATAAATGGATATTATCCAAAATGTACAGAATATCCATGATATATCACACAGACCCAAAGAAACTAAACAAAAAGGAAGGCCCAAGTGAGGACGCTTAAATCTCACCTAGAAGGGGGAACAAAATAGTCATGGGAGTAGCTGTAGCCCCCTTAGGAACAAAGTAAAGAGGATCTGGGTGCAGATTCTCAGTTCTAAGCAGGAATGAGCCATTCACACTACACTATGATTCATGTGCCCACATGAATAAAATGTTTTCTACTCTGTTTTCATGGGAGCACAAAATGCATGCCTACTTGCATTTCATGAAAATACTAACGGGATTCTTGCATCTCGCACCCTGAGAGCTAGGTTTCCTTTAGCCTGGTTCAGGCACTTCCATTGCATGGGCACTGAGGAGCAACAAGAAGCACTTCTCCTGTAAGAGAGGAGTGTTGAAGACTGAGTGGGAATGGTTCAAGAGCCCTGGATCTCACCAAATGGAGACATCTTGGGTTCAAAAACAGAGAGCAATCACACACACTATTTTGTTGAGTATTTGTGTAACTTTTGAACTGTAGCCGAAGCCTCTAGTCCAACAGCATCTTCTATTCTGCTTTCTGCTTGGAGATCTGAGCCCAAGGAAAGGTAGGAGAGATGGGGTTCTATCATCGAATGGATATGCTTTCTAATTTCCTGTTGCCCCAAGGCTCCTGAAACACATTCGAACAGGCAGGGGGAGTCCTATGAGTCTGGAAGCATTACAAGCTCCAAGATAAAGTAGAACAGCCCTTGGCAGCCTTTCCTCTCTGCTGGGAATGGTATGAAGCAGCTGGGCTCTGGTTTTTATCTACTGAGAGGAGCAGAGAACACTCATGCTTTGCAAATGGATCCCAAGATAGTGGAGTGGAATGGAAACTGCCCCAGGTTTGTAAGAAGATAGGGTCAAAGCTTCTGAGCATTAGGTGGTGTGTGAGCAACAAAGGCGGGGAAATGAAACACAGCACGGCCATCCTTTGTACCTGAGTGGAGACGGACGACAGCACCTCTTCTGACTCAGTTTTCCCACTGGCATAGTTCACCCATTCAAGCCATGTTTGTGGAGCCCTACTTTGTGGCAGTCCCTTTTAAGGTACACAATGCTCTCTAGTGGATTAGAGGATATAGTCTCAAAGGGCTTTTTTAAGTCAATGACATTTGCTTTGTTCTCAGTTTAGAACCCTTCCCAAGAGTTTCTAATAGAATCTGTTCTATGTTAGTCTCCGCTGTTGATGTACCTAACAAAAGTTGTGGTTAGTCCTCTTCCCTTATTTTTCCTCCTTCTGTAGCATCACCCCACCCTCACCAGATTCCTGGAGAGCACTGCTCTTTCTGTGGCCCGCCTACCGATTTCCTTTCCTGCCACTGCAGAGTCTGTAGGGTCAGATGGGACACACCAATCAAGCCCAAGTATCTGTTTTTGACTTGCATGTTTGCACATCTAATCTGCTACTCCTTTCAGGTAACATTTGCCTATTAACAGCAATTTCCAGAACATTGATCTGAACATCTATCTCAGAAGGATTTGATAGTGCCTGAAAACACATTGATTAGACAAAGAGAGGGGGGAGGGCAGTGTCAGGGACTAATATTATGGATCCGAATCTGAGTTAGTCAAGCAGGATGCCAGTATTGGTAGGTAAGAGATTGAGCAGGAGAATCATATTCTTTCAAAGAAATATTTATTATTCAAACACTCCCCTACAAATGAAGCATCCATTATTATTGATTGCTTCCCAATAAACCCAGTTCCTTTCTTTGAGACAGACATGTTCTTTTGACATGCAATTTCTCTGACCTTTCTCTGCACAGTTATTACAATTTGAATGTGAAATGTCTCCCCCGAGCTCATGAGTTTCAGCATTTGGTCCTTGGCTGGCAGTGCTGTGTTGGGAAACTGTGGGACATTGTATACTAGGCTGTAATTTGGGTACCAGTTCTCTCCTGGACAGATATTGAACTAGATTCTCTGCAGTGAGGGATTGAATTTCCTCAGAAACAGTAGACCAGAATAAGCCTCTCTCCCTTGTTTCCATCAGATATTTTGTCATAGCAATGCAGACGGTAAAACAAATTCAGCCACCCTATTTTTTTGACCTCTGGCAAAAAGACTCATGGCAGATGGAACCATGCACTGTAAGGAAGTCAGAGATTCAGAGGTTTCCTAGCTCTTAGCACCACTCAGTCCTATAGATCAAGGGCAGGGCACCCAATGATCTAGTTACTGCCCACGAAGCCCCATATTTTAAAGGCTCAATATCTATGGGTTATATGCCCAGGGGGAGTATAGCTACGTCTTCACAGAATGATTTCCAATTTTCCGAGAAACCACCAGGTTGATTTCCAGAGTGGTTGTACAAGTTTGCCTTCCCACCAGCAATAGAGGAGTGTTCCTCTTTCAATACATCTTCACCAGCATGTGCTGTTGCTTGAGTTTTTTTTTATCTTTTATCTGGTTGGTGTAAGGTGGAAACTCAGAGTCATTTTGATTTGCAATTCCCTGATGACCAAGGATGTTGAACATTTCTTTAAGTGCTTCTCAGCCATTCAAGATTTCTCTTTTGAGAATTCTTTGTTTAGCTCTGTGCCCCATTATTACATTGGTTTACTTGGAGTCTAACTTGAGTTCTTTATATATTTTGGATATTAGCCCTCTGTTTGAACATCTTTTTACAATCTGTAGGCTGACATTTTATCCTATTGACAGTTTCCATTGGCTTACAGAAGTCTTTTAGTTTCAAGAGGTTCCGTTTATCAATCATTGATCTTAGAGCCTGAGCTATTGGTGTTCTGTTTAGGAAATTTTCTCCTGTGCCAATACCACTCCTGGGGATATACCCAAAGGATGTTCTACCAACCATAAGGATAGGTCCTCCACTATGTTCATAGCATCCTTATTCATAATAGACAGAAACTGGAAGTAACCCAGATGTCCCTCAACTGAATAATGGATACAGAAAATGTGGTTTGTTTGCACAATGGAATACTATTCAGCTATTAAAAACAAGGACATCATGAATTTTTGCAGGCAAATGAATGGGTCTAGAAAATATCCTGAGTGAGATTACCCAGACCCAAAAGGATATACATGGTATATACTCACTGATAAATGGATATTATCCAAAATGTACAGAATATCCATGATATATCACACAGACCCAAAGAAACTAAACAAAAAGGAAGGCCCAAGTGAGGACGCTTAAATCTCACCTAGAAGGGGGAACAAAATAGTCATGGGAGGTAGAAGGAGGGAGAGATCTGGGTGGGAGAGGGCAGGGAGAGGGAGATGGGGGCAGGATCAGGTATGGGGAGAGCAGGAAAGAGGCTCAGAGGGCCAGGAAATGAATGGAAATATGTAGTTACCAAGAGTGGGGGTGGGGTGAGGGTGGAGAAGGGACAATCTTTAGGTAGTCCCAGAGACCTAGAATGGGGGAGGCTCCCAGTACTCAGTGTGGGTGACCTTAGCCAAAATGCCCAACAGTGGCTATGGAACTGGCAGTGGATATGGAACCTGAAGAGACCACTGCCAGTCACCAGATAGGACCTGCAGTGGAAGGATGGAGACACCTACAAAACTTTTGACCCCAAATTGCTCCTGTCTAAAAGAACTGCAAGGATAAAAATGAAGCAGAGGCTGAAGGAATAGCCGGCAAGTGACCAGCCCAGCTTGGGATCCAACCTAACACTATTACTATCCAACCCTAACACTATTACTGATGCTATATTGTGCTAGCATAGCTGTCCTCTGAGAGGCTCTACCCAGAATCTGACTGATTCAGATGCAGATACCCACAACCAAGCATTGAACTGGGGTTAGGGATCCCTATGGAAGAGAAAGGGATGACAACCTCACAGGAAGACCAACAGTGTCACTAACCTGGACCCCTCAGAGCTCCCAGAGACTGAGCCACCAACCAAGGAGCATACATGTGCTGGACCGAGGCTATGGCACATATGTAACAGAGGGCTACCTTGTCCGGCCTCAGTGGGAGAGGATACACCTAATCTTATAGAGACTTGATGCCCCAGGGTGGGAGGACACACAGGGGGCTGGGAGAGCCCCAGAGGCGAAGGGGAGGAAGCATGGGGGAAGAACTCTGTGATGGAGGACACAGAGGGGGGTAGCATGTGGGATATAAATAAATAAAATGATTAATTAATAAAAATAAAACAGCAAAACCAACCAAACAAACAAGCAAATAATGGTGCATTATCTCTTAATACTGTCTTGTTGGGGACCAAGCTTTTAGCACATGAACTTTTGAAAGACAATCACATCCAAACTACAGCACTTGCCATGTCAGCTTACTGAGCATGGAGTTGCCGGAATCTGCAACTTAAATTGCTAAAAGTGGATAAACAACAGGTAAATCTAGATGAATTAGTTACTATAATGAGTATATCAAACTAAAAAATGGGGGATACTATCCCCAAATAAAGTAACTTGGAAGCTGTTGGAAAGTGTGCAGATTTCCCAAATCTTTGTTAGCAAAGTTTTGTTAGTCTCTTTGATAGAAAGTTTTTAAGGCTCCATGTAAAATTTTAAGGTCTATACTAGACCCTGTGCTAATTTAATTATAAATAACAGCAAATGGCTGGTGCCACCTTAGGTAACAGTGAATGTATGGTAAAACGGTTAGTCACAGACAGGGATCACGCTGGAAAGCTGATTTTCCAACACCAGATTTGGAGCAGAGGCATAGCTTTCATGATATATCATGAACACCATGGTCAAATGGGACACTCAGAAACCTGAAATCAACAGCACCCAGATGACTTCATGGAGAAGGGAGTGGGGGGCACTGAATGAAGCTGTTCAATGATTGTCCAGGAGACAATGGGTACTCAAGTCCCACAACAGCCTAATGAGTTCAGGAAGACAGAGGAGGGCCCTTGGAGCAGAAACAGGCACTCGAGGAAGTAAAAGTTTGTAACAATAGCAAATATCAGCTAAATTCCATTGTCAACCATTTCTAAAGGCTGGTGTTCATGCCACATGTCTCACATATATGTGGATATAGTCGGTGCATAGGAGGCGCTTAGCACAAGCCCATTGGATCTATACAAGGATCAATACTCCAAACACTTCAAACAGGTGAACACTTTCACTTACTAGAAGTTCTTGCCATTTAACTGCATAAGCTCTTGTGGTCATTCAAACCAGGCAACACAGCCCATGAAAATCAACTGTCTTTGTTTTCACATGAAGGGTGGTGCTAGGAAAAAATGTATTAAATATCCCAACCCTGCATGTATATACCTCAAAAATAAGGGTTTATTATTTTTTTAATCACTGAATTCTTTCAAGATTGTCTTGAAGACCATATTTTCAGATAAGGGCAAATTTAGATTTAGTAAAGAACTTCCTCTGTATAGATATATAGTAGTAAATTTTTGTGTATGTCGTTTTGTGTGTGGAATATGTGATTGTTAGAATGGATGTAAGCACATGTGTACATATGTACAGGTGCATGTAGAGGCCATAAGTTTATGTTGGGTATGTTTTCTTTATTGCTTTCATTCTCTCTCTCTCTCTCTCTCTCTCTCTCTCTCTCTCTCTCTCTCTCTCTCTCTCAAACCAAATAAATATATACATTTGAGACAACATTTCTCTGTGTAGCCCTGGCTGTCCTGGAACTTATTTTGTAGACCAAGGTGGCCTCAAACACAGAGGTCTATCTGCCTCTACCTTTTGAATGTTTGGATCAAAGATGTGTACCTCTACACCTGGCTTCTCTATCTTTATTTTTTGAGACCCAGCCTCTCAATGACTTGTCTAGAACTGCCTGGCTGTTTGTGACCCTGGGCTCCACCTGTCCTCATCTTTACCCAGGTTTGGGGTTACAGGGGTATGTCACCATGTGTTGTCCTAGCCCTTATTTCTCCAAGATGGTCCTTGAGGGGAGGGGGTAAGACAGCACAGATTCTGGGAGCCAGATGAGAAGCAGAAGCAGACCTATTTATTGTTAGAGTGGAGAGAGCCTTTATACCCTTGGCCCTTCATAACTGCTTGTCCCTCAAAGCTGGCACCAGCCGATTGGCTACCTCGGTAACTTGTTCTGTCTTTGTCTTCGCGCAAACCAGGCAGGTTCCGGGGGTTAGTTAATATGGAAGTGCCTACTGCGCATGCGTGGGCCATTGCAGCCCGCTAGTCAGAACATGCTGACTCATTCCTTCTACAGCCATTCTTTACCTTTTCTGTCAGCTCTGGAGATCTGAACTTGGAATTTCGTGCTTGTCCAACACTTTTCGCCATGAGCCATCTTGTAAACCCAGTAAACTTCTTTGTAACTTGTAATTTACTTTATACATCTAGGTTTACATAGTATATTTTACCGGTGTATTTTAGCAGAATAAACTCTCCCTTTGGAGGGAGGGTCAATGAGTCTACCTTTTTTCAAAAAACCATTCCCTTATTACACGTGATTTCAGATTCCTGCATCACCACTAGTTGCTGACAAGGTGTTCCGGCTGAGAGGCCCTGGAAGACTGCTTTGGAAAGCGACTGTAATTGGTTATATCCATCTTTATTTCAGCAGCTGATGTGCTGAATCCTTGAACTCAGTCTGTCCTCCTAACTCCCTTAAATATGATTCATGTAGTCCATTGTACCTAACAAATCCCTCCGAGTTGAGAAATGAAACCGTAAGCTTCACTCCCCGCACAGAGGACTTAAAGAACACACAGGTGGATTTTCAAATAGCAAAGTCTGGGAGCTCCTCATGTTGGAGACTCCTCTGCCAGAGTCAGACGAGCCACGGAGCTGGCCTAGGATAGAAGGATTCAGGCTTGAAAGCCCAGCCTCAGTGTCTGCTGTTTGTATCTCTTTGTAACTCCTCACACAGAAGAGTTTCGAGCTCTAGTGTGTGTTCCCCTGATGTCACAGTTTGGACTCTCACCCTCAGTCCACAGAGTTGGTGCCATTTTCCATGTGCCTTGTTATGGGGGTCACAAATGGATCCAGGAAATAGTCTTAACACCAGGATCCCGTGCCCAAGTCAACATGGCAGTGCATGCCAGTAACCCCATCACTTCTGGGATGAGGCAGGAAGATTGGAGTACAAAGCCTTTGGCTGTGCATTTTGAGGTCAGTGTGGGTTACAACAATAACAAATGTCACCAAAACAACCTTCCCAAAACCAAGGTAACAAGTAAAAATCCTGGGTGCATTAAGACATTTCTAAAGCTTATATTTAGGAACTTTCATATATCTCAGTGAATTTAAAAGAAATGCTATGGGGCTGGAGAGGGGTTAAGAACACTGACTGATTTTCCAGGGGTCCTGAGTTCAGTTCCCAGCAACCACATGGTGGCTCACAACCATCTGTAATGAGATCTGATGCCTTCTTCTGGTGTGTCTGAAGTCTGTGACTGTGTACCCACATACATGAAATAAATAAATCTTAGAATAAAAAGAAAGAAATGCTAGGTATGATAGGTCTACTTTTAATTTCTTGAGGAACTTCCACAATGATTTCTAAGGTAGCTGCACCAGTTTGCACTGTCACCAATAATAGATAAAGTGTTCCCTCTTGCAGGCATCCACACCAGCATTTTTTGTTTGGTTGGCTTTTCTTCTTCTATTTTAGCTGTTTTGACTGGGGTAACATAAAATCTAAAAGTAGTTTTAATTTGCATTTCTCTGATGGCCAAGAATGTTGAACATTAAAAAAAAAAAAAAGACAAAACCAACCAACTATCCCTCCCCGCCCCCCTTCACTGAATTTCCTAGCTACCTGTAATCCTTCTGTTGATGGTTACTGGGGGAAGGGATCAGTTTTCTTCAAGCATGCAGAGTCTGCCTATGCTTCTGCACCAGGGTCCTGCACGGTGCACATACAGGCATCACAAAGTGTACTCAGTGGGAGAATAAGAGCACAGGAAGTGTGAGGGGAAAGTGGCAGATCAGTAAGGGGGATTGGAAAGGAGGGAATAGGGGCTGAATTTGATGGAAACATATTGAATGTGTGTATGAGACACTCAAATGATAAAAATATTAAAAAAAAAAAAGAGAGAAATACTACAGTAGGTGATATTTCCAAGAAAAAGATCTTCAGATTTGGGGGTGCAGATCCAACAGAAACCTTTGTCAAAAACTTATTTCTTATGACTTGAGCTATGGGGTCTCATTACCTACATACCCATTGCTAGCCAGGGGACCAATAACACTTTAACGAGTTTCATTCAACCTGGTTTCTGCCTGTCGTATGTCATCCCAGAGGTGACAGGGCTGGACCCATTTAGTAGAAAGAGATCTCATTACCAGAAGCATTGCTGACAGCTGAACTCAGGCAGTAAATACCTGCAGAAACGATGCTAGAACGCCTGCCAGAGCCCTCATCACCTGTCACATGGAGTACTTTCTCCATGAAATCAGGTGCTTGACTTTCCAAACTCTAAGCCAAGAAACCTCACACTCATTATGGATGGGGTTATCGACAGAGAGCTACTAGAATCCCAGTTTAGGTCACAGAATTTAGGGAAAGGTTTCTAACATCTGGCAGGATACAAGTTCTGATGACCTGGAATATTTTGAACACTAAGGACCTAGGATTCCTAGCTGAGCAGCATTAGTGTGCTACTAAAACTCTAGTGCACACACACACACACACACACACACACACACACATACCACACACACACTCACACACACACACCACACACACCCACACACACCAGGCACACACAAACCCATACACACACACCTATATACACACACACCCCACACACCACACACACACACACACACACACACACACATTCACACACACACACACACACACACACACACTCACACACACACCACACACACACACACACACACACCTCACACCACACCTCACACACACACACCACACACTCTCTCTTTCTGTCTCTGTCTCTCTCTATCTCTCTCTGTCTCTCTCTCTCTCACACACACACACACACACACTCTCTCTGTCTCTCTCTCTCTCGCCATCTCTCTCTCTCACACACACCACACACACCCACACACACACCCACACACACACACACACACACACACACACACACACACACACACACACACACACACACACTCACACACACCCACTCACACACACACACACACACACACACACACACACACACACACTCACACACTCACACACACTCACTCACATACACACTCACACACACTCACACACACACATACTCACACTCACATACATTTTATCTTAGCTCAATTGAATTTCTAGCTGTTTCGGTGGAGACATGCATGTACAGGTGACCTTGTACAGGTCGGTGCTTCTGAATTAGGTGCTCCATCTAGAAACCCATCTGCTACTTTTTGTAGCTGTCACTCAGAGTAGACTCCCTAGCTGATCAAAGCTATGCTCTTTCTGAACATGAAATGAAGGCTGAACAACAAGGCTATGTATCTGACACCTTTCGGGCAAAGCCTTTTATGAGGGGGAAATGTCACACTGGTGGGTCCCACTTTCATATCTTGCTTGAGTCCTGGCAGCCCAGCTGGCAGCTGGCAGCAGCTGAGAGGCACCAGGAGAGTGGAAAATCAAAGCTCTCTCTTGACACCAGAGAGTTAAGCCCCCGAGGGCCTGTACAGAGTGATTACTCTGAATGCTGCAAGGGGCTTTTTATTCTCTTTCAGGTCAGCTTTGCTGATATCCGGGGGCTAAGTATAACTGTAAGCATGCATATTTCAATAAATATGTTTCCTTCAATTACTCAGCTGGGCAGTTTAGTTCACCAGAGCCTGCAATCATACAAAAGCTGCCAGGGAATTGTGATTTAGATAATTTCTAATCTCCTCTCTGCTTAACCTGCAGGGGCTATGGGCAACATCAGAGATGAGGGTGGGGTGGGGTAGGGAGAGTAAGCAGAGAAGGGGAGGTGGGAAGAGCTTGTTCTCTCTCATCAAACAGGGATGCAGCCCTTGGCTCAGTCTCAAGGATGTGACTGCGTATGGACAAAGAGTCTGTCAGCTTCGCAGGAAGGTAGAGATATGTTGTTGGGGCTGGGAATGTGGAGCTTAGCTGTCAGGGGATGTCAAGCCGACTATCCAGCTTGGGTGTGAAAAAGCAGGCGCTTCCATTGAGGAATCGGATTTACCTCTTGACCTCACACCCAGTACCCAGTTTGTAAATTCTCCAAAGACTGTCCCTAGTCAATAGCGATCACTCTCTTACTCCAACTCTGTAGGCCATTTCAAACCACAGTATTGCAGGCAATGTCTACTTATTTAAGCTCATTACATGATGGTATTCTATTCAAGTTCTTGGTGGTAATGGCGAGGGTTTATCACCAGGAGGTTCTTGGTCTTTATGGAAAACTGTAGAGGACAGTGGAGAACCAGCTGGAGTGAGGACAGTTGCTTCAGGGCTGAATCAATGTGGCATTGCCTTGGCCTTGTCTGTGGGTGCACATGTGGTCTCTGGTGGTCTTGGTGTTGTCTGTGGATGTATATGTGGTCCTGGTCTGTTGGGATCTTAGGCTGGTGGTGGAAGCTATAATGACATCTGTCTTCACCCATTCACTAATTCTTTTTTATTCCTAGCATCTGCTTTCATCCCGAAGGTCCTTACAGTTTCCTTTGAGGCATGCTTTTTTTTTTTCCTTGTTAGACTTAGTATCATGAAAACTTGAAGATGGTCCATCTATTTATGGAGGCAAGTAGTTATCTCTCTTTGTCAAGAGATAAGGCCTCTGCCAAGGCTATGGTCATAGTGCATTCCAGTGGTAGATCCTGCTATGGGAAACATTAGAGATGCGCTGGTCGGGAAGAAGAGGGCAAGATGGAGCTGAGGCAGCGACAACCATGCATGCCAGGACTCCTCTGCAACCACATAACTTCTGTGAGTCTCGGCATGCTGTCTCACTCCTGTGCCTTTCCAGGTCATCTTTGCATCCTGTCATTCCCGGCCTGGCATCCCAAAATTTTCAATCTCCTATGTCCCCTGTGTCTCCTGTCTTAGAGTCGCAGCCTGAGAACTCAAGTAGACTAGTGATCTGCCCCTGTTGACCGGAGCTCTTTTCCTTTTGTATTTTTTGTTTTAATTTTTAAACATTTTATTCATTCTTTGAGAATTTTGCACAATCTGTTTGGGTTGTATTGACCCAACTTCACCCAGATCCGTCCCCCTTCTCTATCTGCTCAGCTCTGAGCTTTTTATTCCCTTTAATAGCAATTTTTGTTGCCTAAAGATTCCGCGATGTGTGGTCCTCCACCAGGGAGTGGTCAACTCACCAGGGGCTACACTCTTTGAGAAAATTGTCCCTCTCCATCCCAACATTAGTGACTGCTAATAGCCCTCAGGTAGGGGTGGGATTGCCTGCTTAGCTCCCTTCTCCATGCTGGGACTTGGTCTGACTTGGGTTTGCACAGGTTTTTATGCATGCTGTCAAAGGGTTATTATGTGTTATTTTTAAAATTCATGCCAAGACAGAGACTTTATCACTAATAGACTCTGTTATGGTTTTGTTTTTATTTTTAATAGATAATGAAATGAAGGGCTAGGTGGACCGCTGTGCTTGAGCTCCCAGCATGTGACTTAAACTCAGAACTTCTGCAAAGTCTGCTGTACTTCCTGCTGTGAGCCAGGGCTTCTTCGGTGTGGACATCTGGTCAGCATTCTGGCCAGGCCAGTCCTTTTTTTTTTTTTTTGGTGATGGAGCAATAAGAGGATCCATGAAGGGTATTTATTTAGACTTTTCTGCACTCTCTCTCTCTCTCTCTCTCTCTCTCTCTCTCTCTCTCTCTGTGTGTGTATGCATGCATTTGTAGAGACAGAGGCAGAGACAGAGACAGACAGACAGAAGTAGAAAGGATGGAGTACAGAGAGCTGTCAGGGCTTGGAAAGACAGAAGAGAAGCACATTTTAGAAAGCACCTTCATCTGCCCTCTTGCTTGGTTGGAAGACTCCTGTCTATCATGGTTAGAAGTTGCATATAATAAGGGCACATTAATATAAATAGGAAATAAATAAGCAATAACCACAATATGCACATTTCACAATCACCTTGCAAAACAGTCCTTAGAATCCCCCAGGGGAGCACAGAGGGGGCAGAGCTGGAGCTTGCCCCCTGATGCCCTTTCTCCTTCTGCCTTATTTCCTAGTGCAGCAAGTCCCAGAGCCTCACTCCTAGGCTCCCTTGTCTGTTCTTGCAGACACTCCTTTCAGGCTCTATCCAGTAGCCTTGTGTCTGACACTCACCAGGACCCTGGGTTGGCCCTTCTTCCTGTGAGTGGCTGTGTTAATGAGGGTGACATTTCCATTTCCTTCCTGTTAGCTTTGTCTTCCTGCAGCATCCTGGGTCTGATCTCCTGGGATATCTAATTAAAAAGATGGCAATGTTTTACCAATGGCTATGTTTGGAGCTGAGAGCTATATCATTTAAAAAGAAAATAAAAGAGAAGTAGAAGCTTCGGATCTGTCCCAGAGGTCCATATGCCATATGGTAGCATCATTAGTATCTGGGGGACTGTGGGCATTATGTGTTATTGACCAGTACCATATACCTGCTATCTGGAGACATCATGCATTAATTAGGATACAAGGTGTCAGTGAATGATAAGTAACTGTAGTAATTTGTTCAAACGAGTAAAACTTATTAAATTGAACTTCCTTCTACATTCTTGCTGTGATAGTCATGCTAAATATCAACCTTTTATCCAATAGCAGGCTCCATATAAAGCAGTCCCATGCAATTATAATGAAGCTAAAAATTCCCATCGCCCAGTGATATTGTAACCATTGCAATACTATAGCCCAAAGCATTCTTTATGTGTTTGTGCTGCTGCTGGTAGAAACACTACACTGTCAATCACAGAAAAGCACATTTCATATGTTCCATATGCTCAGTAACGATAATAAATTACATTACTGGTATTTGTATCTATTTATTATATTTTTATTACTTTATAGTATTATTATTTTTAGAGTATACTGTTTCTAATTATACAGAGAACTTACTGTAAAATACAATGCTGCGTTGTATGTTAGTGTCTCTCAACTACAAGAAGAAGCCAAGAGGAGCAATTGCCCTACACCATCTAGGGTTGTGTTCATACAATGATAGTTACTGACACCTTTTCCAGAACATGGCTGGGTCAAGAGATGGAGATACAGGACAATAAGAAGGAGGTTCCTGCTCTCACCGGGACCAGCTGTTTTGGTCTTTGCTATAGTATGCTTCTCCTTATTTTGATAACCTCAGGTTAATCTCCCCTCAAGGAACATTCCCTTTCATGCCCTGGCCCACAGGGAAGTCAGCAGAGGTTGGGGACCACCTAGAAGAGAATGGGGGACAAGAGATGCGCCAAGACAAGAGTCTGATCAAGGCAACAAATTTATTTTTTCCCAAGGCTGAATTTATACCATAGCAGGGGTAACAGAGGGAGGGGAGAAGTGGGAAACATCTACTAAAGCCAAGGACACAGAGCTCTTGTAGTCAGCTGATGTCAACAGGATATTGGTTTCTCAGAAAGGTTACAAGTTTGTCATATCATTAGTCAGCAGGGTGTTGGTTTGTCATATCACTGGGCATCCTGACCACCAGATTTGTATTAGTCTTCTGCAGCTGGCTGGGGATTTCCCATGAAACCATTCATACTTAACTCTAACTATAATATTAACATCAATAATGGAGGAATTTAAGGGCATTGCTCCCAACACTTTCACATTTTGTTTCCACCTGGATTTAGAAGAATGTACTCTTGGCTTAAGGGCTGGACAAGTGAATACAATCCAGCCAATCAGAGCATATTTTTATTTTTCTAAGCACAGTGATGGGTTTGTGGAGGGAACACAACAGTGACCTGTTGGAGACAGAATCTTCTCTATGCATGTCTGTGGAGAGCTCTAAAGCCTCTTGTATTTTGATGTTGTTTTCTTGCTTTAGGTTTTGGAAGCTTTCTACTATAATCTCACTAAAGAGTTTTGTTTTTTCCCTTTGATATTATCTCAGTTTTCTTCTTCTCCATGGATTCTCAACTTTGGGCTTCCCAGACTTCTTGGAAGGATTGGTCATGTTCAGTATTATTTTCCTTTATGTATGTTTGAGTGTGTCATTCTCTTGATTTTGTTCTATGAACCTCATTCTTTCTTTGTAGGCGGCTGGTGATGCTTCCTGATGTGGATGTGGGTTTTTTTTTTTTTTTTTTTTTGGTATTTGATCAGTTGTTTTTGTGATTTCTAGAATTTTTGTTTGGTTATTTTTCAGTGTTTCAATTTCCTTGCTGAATCTTTCTTCCATATTTTGGATTTTTCTTCAGTGTACCAACTGTTTTGTTTATTTTGGAGCCTGCCTTATTGAGGTCTTGAGCAGATATCCTTAGTTTGTGTATTTTTATTTGAGTCTGTTATATGATCATTGATTCTTTTTAAAAGCAAGAGTCTGCATTTTTTAAAAAAGATACTTCACCTATCTCGGGTGAAGGGGAGCTGGGAAGTGGGGAGAGAACCATAATGAGTCACAGACTTTTATCTTTGTGTTTCTTTGTTATATTTTATGTCATTGTCATATGTTGGAGTGAATATGTCTTCTAGTTTTAACTTTTTATTAATACTTTTTTTAAACAACTCTGTTTGTTAGCTTGCTTTATTTCCTGTGAGACATCCTAGAGAGTTAGCTGTTGTGGGTAGTTTTGGCTACTCCACTTTGAGTTCCTGGTGGAGTCACAGGTGAGTATCCACTCAGGAGCTATCTCGGATCTGTGAATGGAACACACACACACACACACACACACACACACACACACACACACACACACACGAGTTAATCTGAAATTGCCTTGCCTAAGTCAATGACCAGGCACTCTTAAATCTTCCGCTGTTACCCAGGGTCAATTGGGGAAGTGGCCAGTGGCCACCCACCCAAATTTTCGTGTGGCTGGTTGGCTTTATCTCCTGCCACTACTGCATCCCCTCCTACCCAAATCCCCTGATTTTTTCTGCATCCTACCTGAGCAACTCTCAGTGTTCTGGCCCTGTGCTCAGCCATTAGTCAGTGGTATCTTTATTGATAGATCAAAAACCAACTGGGAACAAGGGTCTTCAATGTCTGGACACACAAATTCAAGGTATTAGCACCAATCTCCAACAGTTAGCTTCACTAGAAATTAATTTTCTGCAGTTATGCAGGCAGAAGGCACAATATTCTCTCCACCCCCTTTATTCATTACCACCCCTATTTTGGTGTACTTGTAGGGAACCCTTTTGCTATATATTGTATGCCTACTGTGGTTCAGAAACAGTGGCATCACAGTACAGTTAGAAAAGATTCAAACAGATTTTTTGGTTTTGTTTTTTGTGTTTTTGTTAAGAGCATAGGTACCAGTAGTGAAGAAGAAATGGGGAAAGGAAGAAAGAAAGGTGCAGTATGAATAAAAAGGAAGGAATATGGGTAGGAAGTATGAGAGGTGGCAGGGCAACTATTTTACATGCGCGAATGTAGAAGGCATGTTTTTAAAATGGGTGTATTAAAACAAGGGATGGTAATGAAGCCCTTCTCTGGGAGAGGTTAAAACACTGCCGCTTAACAATGTAGAAAACTGCAAGTTGATATACAAATAACTAATTAGAAAAAAGAAAACAGTATTAGAAAAAAGATGTAGCAAATATAAAATAATAGAACTAAAACATACATATTGGATAGCCAAGCAACAATGGCCACTCCTGCCACAAAGGGCAAGGAGTCTGCTCCCAGCTGCATTCTGGGCTGTTTATGTTCGAGCTGTACCTGTGTGCAGTCCAGCTGAGTGAATCAGTGATGCAGCACAATGGTCAAGGCTGACGCCTCAGCACAGGAGCTGACCTATGGGAAGGCTGGAGAGATCGGAGCCTCAGCATGTCCATGCCGTGCTCACAGGGAAGATGGCCAGGCATGAAGACATTGGTGAGGACATTGGTCACAGTGGGTAACAGGCAGAACTGAAGTATTAACTTGCCGGGGATGCTTATGAGGTGATTGGTTGGGCCTTGGCATGTTTACTTCATTAATTACTTTTGCCTTGATGTGACCAAATGTCTGACAGACGATTCTAAGGCAGTAAAGATTTATTTTGATTGTAGAGGGGTCCGTGGAGACTTGATCTCAGATGCTTGCGCAGGCCAAGCATATACTTACTACACATAAATCTATGAATTTCTTTTTATGTTTTGTATCATCTGCCAGAATGAATAGGTCTTCTAGTTTTAACTTTTTATTATTACTTAAAAAAAAAAACTCCATTTGATAGCTTGCTTTATTTCCTGTGAGACCTCCTAGAGCGTTAGCTTCACTAGGAATTCATTTTCTGCAGCCATTTAGTGCTTGGAATGGGTGGTGGAGATTAATTCCACTAGTCTTTGTGCACAGGAAGTATAAAGACACAGCAGGAAGCAATTGTGGGAAGGTGTAGCAGCTGAGAACATGTCCAGTGAATTTTCCCAAGTGTGCCTTTCCTACTTTTAACCATTTCCCATTAATTCCATCATATTATGTCCTACTGTGAATCCATGTGAGAGTTAATCCATTCCTGAAGTCTGTAAGTGGCTCTGGAAATGCCATTGCACACAGAGCTGGGCCTTACTAACCTTCGATCAATCAATCAATCCAATCGAGTTGACAACCAGGATTAATCATCACAGTGGGGCTCTATCTTTTGAAGCCAAAACATCCCTTACTAATAATGCCAGAGGAAAATTGAGGAGGGAGATGAACCAATTACTCATCGAACCACATTGTGAGAGTGGATGACACACGGCAGCTTGAAATCTAGATGGGGATTTGGGGGTAGATGTATTTTATGGAAAAATAATGACCGTGGGGCAGCTCACTCCTTCATGATGGATGACACATAGTTTCTGTAGTCACAGACATCCTTTCAATTACTTAAAAATTCCAGAAAGTTGGGGGCTGGAGACATGGCTGAGCAGTTAAGAGTGTTTGCTGTTCTTCTAGAGGACCAGAGTTGGGATCACAGCATGCATACTGGGTGGCTTGAAACCACTTGGAACTCCAGGGGATTAGGTAACCCCTTCTGGTCTCATCAGGCACATGCTCACCCCCACCTCTCTCTCTCTCTCTTCTCTCTCTTTCATACACACACACACACACACACACACACACACACTTTTAAAACTGCAGCATTACTACCAACAAAAACTAGATGAAGACCAATAGGAAAGATTATAAAAATAAATGAGTAAGGTATATGTGTAGTAAGTTATATGCATAGTAAGATATATGTGTAGTAAGGTGTATGTGTAATAGGGTGTATGTGTAGTAAGATATATATATATAGTACATATATATATATAGTACACACACACACACACACATATATATATATATATATGTAGTACATTTATGTGAAGTAGGGTATACATGTGGCAAGTTATATGTGTGGTAAGGTACAATATATATGTAGTAAGGGATATGTGTAGTAAGTAGATATGTAATAGGGTATATGTGTAGTCTCAAAATAAGAGCAAAGAGCAACACAAGGAAATGAAGAGTGGGGGATTGGTTATACATTACATAGCGAGACTTCAATGACAAGGTGGTTTAGTTGAGAATTTAAGGGAAGGAAGGAAATTTTCTATGGCCAGAGCTTTACAGGTAGAGGGATGGGATACTAAGTTTCAGAGAGTGGAGTGGAGAATGAATCACATTTTGTGTTTTAATTCCTTAGTGCCCTTGTTTGGGTCACACAGGCTGCTATCTCTGTTTCTCTAAGGGTTCTTCCTAGTCTGGACCTCATAGCACTGTTAGCTGTAATACAACACCATTTCACTGAGTTCCAGTGACACAGTAAAGCTGGTGGAAGGGGAGCTTCAGATGATCTCTGTAAACCTCTAGTTGATAAGGCCTGTGTCCCTGGGCTGTGGCCTCCATGGCTGTTTTCAGGCTTTTTAATTTTTTTTCTGGGTAACAGAGGATGAACATAGGAGGATACACTTGGAGATATTTCCTGGGGAGAGGTGGGAGTGAGGCTCTGGTTTGGTCTTCCTCCTGTGGCTTATGTTATAGGATTGCTCTGAGTGTTTCACATGGCCACTCTTCTCACCACAATGGCACAGCCAGGAGGACCCATTTTCACTGTGAGAACCTGGTAAAGTTCTTGGGGATAAAACAAGGGAATTGTGCTTCTTTCTATAGAAACTCCCAGGAGTTTCTTTTAAACATTTATATTAGCATATATTAATTCTATATAACAAGTTCGTTCTGACATTTTCAGACATGTGCATAATGTACTTCAATCATATTCAATACCTCTTGAGACGCGATGAGTTTCATTAGGACTGTTGACAGGACCTTGGGCGAGAGGTTATTTACAGATGCATGGGCACTTAACTGGTAGCCGTATCACTGGAGAAAATCTCCCTCCATCACCAAGCATTAGCTACATCTATATTCTTAGGATGTTGTTGGGACCCAGGAGCTCCTTCCCCTACATCCAGTATTGATAGGATCAATCTTGTGGAGATCTTGTGCAGGCAATTACAGTGGCTTTGTGCTCAAGTGTACAATAGCCATGTCATGCCCAGAAGTCATCATTTTACACACACGTGCGCACGCGCACACACACACACACACACACACACACACACACACACACACACACACACTTTCTCCCGCTCTTCCATTTTTCTCTGTACTTTCAGTGGTACTGTCTGAACCCTGGCTAGTCATCAGCAATTTCTTGCTCTCAAGTTACTCCATCCCCTCTGGCAATTCACATGAGTGACTGTTTTAGTGTCCTAACTAGTTTAGTCTCTTTTAACCTCCACTCCAGGCAAGCAGGTCTCAGCTCTGACTTTCTGGATGCCCTTGTCACTTACTATTCTAAGATGGCAGTTCTCAGTGCAATCTCTAGGAAATGTCCTTGAATTATTCATCTTATTTTTTTTGCAAGGAGGAGGTGTGAGCATTTCTAAGAATTTTTGATGTTAGAGATGAAACAAAAGTCCACCTCATTTATACTTTAAAATATAATTGGATAGGTTAGACCCATGATGAAATTATGTTGGTTAAAATTCAAGCCTGAGCTTCCGTTAGTATGAAAATTGCCAACTATCTGATGGTTGGTAGGCTGTGGTAGCTTGCTCCAGCTCCGTTACTTTTCACTTTGTATTCTGTCTCATTGGTCGCCATTTTTCCGTGTTCTTCTTGCAAATCTTCACATATAAAGGGGACATTTTTTTTTCATGTAATTCAGCTGACTATGCAGAGCACAGTAATGTAGTTACATGGAGATTATTTCTGGCTCTGTGATTGGCAGGCAAAAACATGGGAAAGATAAAGAAAGGAAGGAAAAATGGAGGAGGAGGGAAGAGAGAAGGAAGAGGGGACAATGCAGAAGAAGCAGAAGACAGCATCACCTTTAGCTCTTATAATATTCTGTCCCCGAGCTCAAGAAAGAAATTCTAATTTCCATCCTTCTCAATTTACATGGACCTCTGATGCTTAAGAGAGATTTTCTGTATGTTCGGCACTCAGCTTCTGGAGGTGGGGTGGGAGGGGAGATGATGCCTCCATTTTTTTATCAGTGATTTCTGACCTTAGACAAGTAGCCAAGCATCTCTGAGACTCATCTTATATTTTAACAAAGATTTATCCATTTATAATATATTTTTATTTTATGTGTATTGGTGTTTGTCGCATGTTTTTCTGTGTAAGGGTGTCAGATCCCCTGGAACTGTTATAGAGAGTTTGAGATTCCATCTAGGTTCTGGGAATCGACCCCATGTCTTCTAGAAGAGTAGCCAGCACTCTTAACTGTTGAGCCATCATCTCTCCAGTCCCTATCTATCTATCTATCTATCTATCTATCTATCTATCTATCTATCTATCTATCTATCTATCTATGTATATGTCTCACACAGTGTGTGAATTGCACCCATATATGCATGCAAAGAGGAGAGAAGGGGTGCCAGTGGTCTCTTGAATCTATATCTACTCCTTTGAGTCATCTCTCCCTAGGGCTTATGTTTTCTTTTTTCTATTTCTTTTTCCCAGCTGGGTTGGAAGCCAGCAAGCCCCAGTGACTCTCTAGTTTCTGCTTCACCCAGAGCTGGGGTTACAGGTGTGCACTTGATACCTGGATTTTTATGCAGGTGATAGGATCTGAACTCTGATCCTCACGATTATTCAACAACTGCTCTTGACCACTGATCAATCTCTGCAATCTCTGACACTCATGTCAGGAAAGTATTTGAACTTGTTTTGTATGGCTAACGTGGGATGTTTTATGTGGAATGAGTGATGCTATGGCCAGTGTATTAAGCAAATTATTATTTATTTTTAGCCAGTATCCATGGGCTCAACCTTGGGAAGTTTTTGATGACTAGATTTTTACCAAAATAAACTACTTTATATATATATGACCCCAAGGACAGCTGTTTTCCCTCCTTCATCCAAACTCAATTACTCCTTTCCTTTAATTTTTTAACCTTCTCGCAAATGAGATTTTGCTGTTGTTGTTGCTGTTCAGGTCACTTATATTTGCCTGCTGGCCTGCCCAAACAAAACCACACGCTGAGTGGTTTTGCTGAAGCTCCAGAAGCACAGGATCTGTGATCAGGTTCAAGGTAAACCAATTTGTAGACGGGTTTCCCTTTGAGGGTGTGAGAGAGACTCTGCTCCAGGGCTTCTTCGAGGGTTCATATGGCATCTTCCTTCCATGTAGAGCTTTGTGTCTAACTTCCCCTGGTTGAAAGGATGTGAGTTATATTGGATTCAAGTCCATTCCAATGATCCTATTTTAACTTTAGTGCCTTTGTGAAAACCCTGTCTTTAAATATGAGTTCATTCTGAAATATGCAGGGTTACAACCTCAAATGGTGTGTTTTCCGAGGGAGGAAGTAATTCATTCTGTAGCAGTTACCTTGTTGTAATCCTTCTCTGCTGCCGTCTTCTATGCCAGGCCTCCTCACCTTGAGAGTTCTTCAGATTCCCTGTAAGACTCTGCCACCTGCCACATATACAGTTTTCAGTTTCAAACATGTTGTTCAACTTAGTCCCGACTTCGGGCTGTCATTCTGCTTCCTGATCCACTGAGGGGAAATGTTGTTACTAGTTGGCTGTTCTCCTGTAGTTACTGTGTTTGTCTTGGTTTTTGAAAGAATTCCAGAAAAATCCCCCAGTAACCTGTAATTTTATCTCTGTGCTGTCTTTTGTTGAGCTGCACACTGCTGGGTACATGACAGAGGATTCTTAGCCTCATGGCCAATCAACATGCATTCATGACATCTGCAAAGGTTATTATCTCTTTAGGCAGACACGTCTGTAACTGTGCATGTCTCAGAACTGCTGGCTTTTGGACAGGACTTAGAATGCATGTATGAAATTGCCTTTGGGATTCTCTGTATTTGCATGCTTAGATAGTCTGCCTTCATTTCAACATAGTGAATGTACCCAAGTACCTATTGTGCTCCAAACACTGGGCATAAAAGAATTCATAAGATGTGGCTGGTGATCTTTGAGAACTTTTGTTCCAGGAGAAGGGACAGGCTGAAGAGGCTTAGAATGGCATCGATCTCATGATGTGAATTTCTGAATTTTGTTTAATTTTAGAGAGTACCTTGGAGCCTCTCCATCTCCTTCTCTCTCTCCACTGCTTCAGCATGACTGTGGTGATTTCACTTGACTTTATTCCTTTGCAGTGTTCCTAGAATGTATTTAAAACGTCAGAGTGGACAGTGGGTTTTTTGGGCTGTGTGACCTGGCCCTGCCAAGGCCTCTGCTTCAACTGAACTCACCCTGTTTCTAGGATGCTATTTTCTACAAGCACAGGCAGCCTTTCAGCTGGTCAAAGCTGGATAGTCCTCCCCATTCCATGGGCTGGGTATGGGACTTATCTACTACACCTGGCCAATGTCTCACTTTCTCTGGCCTTCTGGAAAAAAACTGCCACTTCTTTCAAAGACATTTACTGGGAATCCCCTGATTTTATCTCAGATACTTGCTTTTCTTTCTTTTTTAAAAATTTTTCTATTATTAGATATTTTTATTTACATTTCAAATGTTATTTTCTTTCCTGGTTTTCCAGACATAAGCCCCCATCCCACTCCGATTCTTCTATAAGGGTGTTCCCCTCCCCATCCACTTCCCTTCCCACCCCCTAACATTCTCCTATACTGGGGGTCCAGCCTTGGCAGTACCAAGGGCTTCTCCTTCCATTGGTGCCCAACAAGGCCATCCTCTGCTACATAAGTAGCTGGAGCCTTGGGTCAGTCCATGTATAGTCTTTGGGTAGTGGTTTAGTCTCTGGGAGCTCTGATTGTTGGTATTGTTATTCTTATGGGGTCGCAAGCCCCTTCAGCTCTTCCATTACTTTCTCTAATTCCTCTAATGGGGATCCCATTCTCAGTTCAGTGGTTTGATATTTGCTTTTCTTTCAAATATGCTTCTTACAACACCATGTACTTCCCCTCATCACGGTTCATGCCTATGTATTTGTGTGGGAGCTTATTTAATGTCTACTTTTCTTAGTGGATTTTGATCCTCAGACCCAGGCAGTCTCCTTCTTTAGCTCCTATGTCCAGAACAGAGTCCACAGGAAATGAAATTTCTGGTGAGATATGCCTTTAATCTTTCTGGTCCACCATGCTCTCTACACACTCAGTGATTCCGAGTTCTAGAGTCGCAAACCAGATCTTCTGGTCCCCAGTTTCCTGTTCTGTTATTCCACTCCAGTTTCCATGTGTCCTTTAATAGTCATCTTGTCAACCATAGTTACATCACTTCTTTGTTTACTTGTATGGTCCAAAGCATATTCTCTGGAAAGTGCTGGGTGCAAGAAGTTTGCAAAACAAGAGCTTGGGTTGGTATTTACACTTACTTCCCCTACTTTAAATGCGTATATCTTTTACTGGGGTGAATAAAACAAGGCCAGTGGAAAGTGAAGCAACTGTCAATTCTGTCTACTCTCAGCCTAGGGCAATATAATAAACAATGTGTGTTTAAGTTGAACTGGTTCTCACTTATAAAATGGGTTTTATCTCATGCCAGTTCTTATGCAGTAGTGGCTGCCAAGAGCATGCTGCTGAAGGTCTTTCATGGGACTCTGCCTGACTTACAGTAAAACAGTGTCGCGCTTGATTGGCAACATCTATTTTGGGCCCAGCAAGCTGCAGCAGTGTGTGCCCAAGCCTCCTCCCACTGTCCTGTCTTAGTTGTGGGTTCATTTACTAGCTAAGGGAAGATGGAACGTCTCCATATTTTTAACAAGCCCTGAGTGAAGATTGCCTTTTCCCTACTATTTTTTTTAACAGGCACATTGTTTCCAGAAAGTAAGATCTACATTTGTTTAGAGTTCTGCACTTTGGCAAATGTAACTGCCACCCAACCAAGGCTTAGAATAGTTTGTTCTCCCCTATAGTTTGTTTTCCTGTGCCATTTTGCAGCCCTTGTTTCCCTTTGTCCCCAGCTAACTCATTTTCTATCCTCATAGTTATGCTTTTCTAAGAACCTAAAGCATGCTTTGGCCCTGTCTTCTTCCATTCAATGCAATGAGTTGGACAAGTGTATTTATTAGTCTACGAGACCGGTTCCAACACAAAGTTTATCAAGATATGAATCAAGGAGATAGGAACTCCAGAGTTCAACAGAGTCAACTAACCTGAACCCTTGGGGACTCCCAGAGACTGAACCACCAACCAAAGAGCATACACGGGAGTTAGTCCTCCGCTCCCCCCAATGTAGCAGATGTGCAGCTCTGTTTTCATATGGGTCTCCAAGCAACTGAAGTGGGGGCTTTCCCTAAAGCTGTTGCTTGTCTGTGGAAATCTGTTCCTCTGGCTGGGCTGCCTGGTCTGGGCTCAGTGGGAAAGGAGAGGATATACTTAGCCCTGTAGAGACATGAGGCACCAGGGTGGGGGGCATACCTAGGGGGACCTCCACTTTTTCAGAGGAGAAGGGAGGGTGAATGGTAGTGACTGGGATGTAGAGTGAATAAATAAATACATGAAAGTAAAACAGAGAAATAATCAATGCAAAGGACTTACCAACTGGCTAAAGCTGGGATTAGAAACATCCTCTAAGGTCTGTGTGTTGAAGGCTTATTTCCTAGCCCTGATATTGGCTGCGATGGGTCCTTTAGAAGGGCCATAGTCTGAGTTCTTCAGGTCATGGGGATATGGCCTTGAGAGGAATTGTGTTCTCTTCATTGTTTTTGTATTTTGCTCTGGAGTAATTCTGTACTACTATATCCTCCTGCTATAGACTCATCATACACTCAAAGCAATGGGCTCAGCTGGTCTTGAACTAGAACCTCTGAAAACAGGAAGATTTTCTCTTTATAAGTTGATGATCTCAGGTATTTGTTACAGTAACAGAAAGCTAACACAGTACTTAAAATATTTGAATAGGTGAAGAGAGTCAGTGTTCTTCAAGGAGGAGGACCCTGGTAATATGCCCATACTTCTGTGGCTAGCCCTGACTCAGTGGATAGTTGAATCAATTAAGTATGAAAAAGGGGCATGAAGAGACATGGAGGGGGAGGGGGTTGAGAGAGACTTGGAGGGAGATCGAGTGCATGTGATCAAAATAAATTATGTACATGCATGAAGTTATAAAAACAAGTCAAATATTTATTGAACATATTAAAATGTAATTAATATGCTTATGAATACTAAATTATGTAGTAAGGATAGGTTCCCCTGATTCTAGATCTTTCTCCCTAATCTGTCTTTGTGTTTGTATTTCAAGATATATTAGCATGAGACAAATTGTGAGTGATTGTACATGGGGAGACATTTGATTACCATCTGGGACTTTCACAAAGAAGGCAGATGACATTTGAGTGGGATTGAATAGTGGCTAGACCATTTCCTTTTTGGAAACTGTTTATTATTAATTAGAGTATCAGAGTATTCATTTTTGCTTTTCAGTGACCATTTGGGCCTTTCTCATTTGCAACTGAACCTTATGGCCATGACATACAATGGTTTCAGGCTGAGGCGCTCATTAGCTTTTTCTTTATTGTAACAAATATTGACTAGTCATGTGCTACTTATAAGGCGAGCTCAAGGTGCCTTGGGTGATAAAGAGGAGAACAGGCATAGTTTTACTGACTTAGTTCTAGGTCATGCTTATTTTTGCTCCGTCCCCATGGTCCCCCTTCTCCCTATTTTCTTTCATAAAAGATTTGAGTCAGTTTCCAAAGTTACTTAGGAAATGAATTATCGAAAGCCACGGGTAAGATATCATTTTAGGAGTCAATATACTTGCCTCTTGGGAACATATGCCAAATTATCTTATAGAGGCACTGGAGATGGGCACAGATCAAGGTGTGCCTTTTCTGGAGACTAAAGCAAGGACATATGATCAACAATCTGCTTGCAAAGACAACCCAGTTGTTTAAAGTTTCCATCTTGCTGAGCTGGGAAAAATTGACTCTCTTGGGAAACCAAAACAAACAAACAAACAAACAAACAACAACAACAAACCCAACCAAAACACTTTTTGATTCAGCAGAAAGCATCTCAGACTCGACTCAGTAATAAATTCAAGAGCAACGTGTGTTCAACTGAGTCTTCGGCATCCCTCAGTGCAAGCCATACAGAATGGCAAAGTTCAACTCTGTCAAGTAAATAGGACAGCAGTCAGAACAAGGCCACCCAGACGAGCAGCAGCAGTCCAATGCTCCTTCAGATAATCCTTCGTGAATATCTAGTCTCAAAACCAGGATCTTTGGAGGGTATGGACAGCACAGCCATCTGAATAAGCTAGAACACATGTATTCCCTGTTTCTATGAGGGGCTGATTCACACATGTTGACAACAGATAAGGCAGATGGCAGGATAAGAGAGCTTATTTAAAGAAGCACAAGGGCTGGAGAGATGGCTCAGTGGTTAATATCACTGACTGCTCTCCCAGAGGTCCTGAGTTCAAATCCCAGCAACCACATGGTGACTCACAACCATCTGTAATGGGATCTGATGCCCTTTTCTGGTGTATCTGAAGACAGCTACAGTGTACTTATATATAATAAATCTTTTTTTTAAAAAAAGCATGAAGACTATGGGAAGTGTATTTGAACACAGGCCATCTTCCCTTAACATGAAGATGTGCTAAGATCTTTAAACGTAGCCTGTCGCCTCTGCCTTCTATATTGCCCACCATTTTATGGGAAGCAAATGGCATGTGGAGACATCAGTGGCCTGAAAGCTTGTGGGTAATGGAAACACTTTACTAAACCAGGTGTCTCTGGACTCAGAAATGGTACATTCCTTTGTTTTGTCTGTTTTAAATGCTTCACTGTAAAATAAGGTATGATATACTGGTGTATTCTTGTTGCCTAGCTCATACCATGAAGGGCGAGGGGTGGTGTTTATGCTCTTCTTATGGCCTTGATTTCATTCTTTTCTTGCCCTTCTCCATCCAGAGATGGCTACTCTCCTTGATTGGTACCATTCCTGTTAGTTTTATGTTACTATAGCAGAACACCTGGGATAAGTTGTATATAAAAGGAAGCAGATTTATTTGGGTTCATGGTTTTGGAGGCTCCAGTCTAAGGTTGTTTGGTCATGATGCACATCTTCATGCTGGGAGTATGTGGGAAGGTATCAGCTAGGAAGCAAAAGAGAGCCGAGAAGAGCAGTGCAGAATCCTCTAATTCCTTTCAAATGCTCCCCACTAATGGTATCTCTTTGGGCCCTGCCTCCCATTAGCATGCCTCTGGGGTCTAAGCTGTTAGCACAAAGATCTTTGAAAGGCATTCTAGATCTAAAGTACAACAATTCCTATGAATGGTTTTATATTTACAAATTTTGTTCCTAACACTAAGAAATTTGCAATGCTGAAGCTGGTGAGATGGCGCAGTGGTTAAGAGCACTTGCTGATCTGGTAGAGGATCTGGGTTTGGTTCCCAGCATGCAGAGTGGGTGGACCACAACCTCCTGTAACTTCACCTCCAAGGGATCCAGCACCCTCTTCTGGTTTCTTCGGGCACCTGTGCATACATACTCTCACCTAGATGCACACACATACCCAAAAGTTGAAAAAAAGAAGCAAACAAAAAACAAACAAACAAACAAAAAACCCTCTAAAATTTATATACAATGTTGTTTTGGACATTTCAAAATGTTGAACATCTAATGTTATATTATATACATTTGTATACTTCCTATTTTTCTTGCTCAATTATATGCATTTTGAGTTCACATCTTGATAGAATTTACATCTGCTCATTCATACTTATGGGTGACATTCCATTATGGGGCCTGAATCTATTCTTCATGTAGTAGGTATTTTGGTTTTTGTCTTTTATTTCTTTTAATGACTTTTACTTTTTGAGATTATAATATAAATACATCATTTTAAGCTTTTCTTTTTTTTTGTAAATTTATCAGTGCTTTGAGAATTCAATACAATTTTTAAAATTATATTTATTTTATTTTTTTAAATTGCTCATTACTCCTTTATTGTACTGATATGAAAAGAGACTTAGTTGTTATGCCTAAATGAGTCCTGACCCTTCACAGTAGGACCAAGCAGCTGGAACATGATTCACACAGTGAAAGACAAAAACCTGGACACGATCAAGGGGCCACCTCACCTCTACAAAACAAGGCAAAGGGATCCAAACACAGCAAAAGGTTCAAGGAGTTTATCCCATTTGATATGAGGAATGGCTTATTTTCTGGTGACCACACAGGACTGTTTCAACTGGCACTAGCAACCTCCGGGTTGCTTTTGTGTGCTGACATATGTATATATACTTTACTTTTTCTTTTTCTTTTTTTTTTGTAAAAGTAAATGTAACACATAGACTTGACAAGAATGATCCTAACCTTCTAGGGCCAGCAGCTCCTTTAGGGTCAGAGAGAAAGTAGGGTCTTTTATCACCATGACATTACTTTCACTCTCCACTGGAATGACTATGTCCCCAGTTACCTAATTGTGGGAAGAGTGCAGGACAGGTTCCAGGGACAAAACTGGACTGCAGCTTCTTCTCATTGGTCAGACCACAGCACAGTTCCTCCCTGACTTCTTCTTAAGCAGACCCTTAGTAAACAAAGAACTAAGAAAAACTATAATTACAGTCTCTCAACTCTCCTGGTAGAGGGAGCTGTCCCTGGATGTGGACCAAGAATCTGCACCCTCAGAGGTGTTATTCTGACTAGATTCTATGAAGGCAGTGGGTGCAAGGGATAAAATACTAAAAGGAAAATGGTAGCCACAGGTCCCCATCTGCTACAACACAAACTTAAGATCCTAAAGAAGTAGTCAGTGTGGCAGGTGCGGGGGAGAGTGCAAGAGGCAGGAACAGGCAGGGAGGGTGTCGGGGTAGGAGTCTGCCTCCTCGCCTTCACTTCTTCACCTTGCCCTGAGCAAGCCTACAGCCTACAGCTTCCATGGCTTTACTCGCGATCTCCTCATCTCCCAGGAATTGCATGGGCTTGATGGGCTTCAAGTTCTTGTCCAATACGTAGATGATGGGAATGCTCCACGACGGCCTCTTCTGAGAGACCCTCCAGATGCTTGAGGATCCCCCTAAGGCTGTTGCCATGGGCAGCAATCAGGACCCTTTCCCACTCCTTGATCTGGAGGACAATTTCTTCATTTCATAAGGGCAGTGCTCTGGCAGTAGTATCCTTCAGGCTCTCACAGGATGGTAGCTGGTCCTCAGTAAGGTCTGCGTACCTGCGGTCCTTGCTGATGTTGCTGTAGAAGGAATGATCAGGCTCCATTGGAGGCGGCGGAACATCGTAAGATCGCCTCCAGATCTTTACCTGTGCCTCACCATGCTTCGCAGCAGTTTCTGCTTTATTGAGACCTGTTAGACCCCTGTAGTGTCGCTCATTGAGGCTCCAGGTCCTGACCACTGGCAACCACATCTGGTTAATGGCATCCAGGACTGTTCATAGAGTCCAGATTGCTCTCTTCTACACAGAGGTGAAGCAGATGTCAAACTCATAGGCAGCATCTTGCAATGCCTGCCTGCCTCCTCGCGGCCTGCTGGGCTCAGGTTGGTGTCAGATGCTGACGTGGTTCTCCAGGTTCCAGGCCCTCTCGCCATGCTGAATCAGCATCAGTTTGTAGGCAGCCATGGTGACGGGCAGAGGATGTGACAGCAACTCAATTATATTTATTTTTTTCTAACTCTTCTCAAATATACCTCCTCTTTTATACCCACCTAACATTGTGTCGTTTCCTTCCTTCCTTCCTTCCTTCCTTCCTTCCTTCCTTCCTTCCTTCCTTCCTTCCTTCCTTCCTTCCCCTTCTTCTTCCTCTTTTCCTCTTCTTCCTCTTCTTCTTCCTTCTCCTTTTTTCTGCTCCTTTCTCCTCCTCCTTCTCCTCCTCCTCCTCCTCCTCCTCCTCCTCCTCCTCCTCCTCCTCCTCCTCCTCCTCCTCCTCCTCCTCCTCCTCCTCCTCCTCCTCTGCACCTATTAAGGCCAGTTTGTGCTGTCCATATGTTCCTCCTATATGTGTGTCTTCTGTTGGAGTGCAGTCCATTTGCCAGGACTATACTCGTAAAGGAAACTGATTGTCTCCCAGCTGCTATCATGATCCAATAGCTCTTAGGCTAGGGGAGGGATTTTTATGCTCATCATCTCCCCTCTCAGTGATGGAATTTGGTCTGGCTTGAGCTTGTACAGGTCTTGTGCATGCTGTCAAAGACACTGTGAGTTGATGTCAGCTCACCTGTTATGTCCAAAAGACACTGTTTACTTACATCCATCCACCAACTTTGTCCCTCCCACCATGTGCGTTCCATCTGTGATCCCTGATCCTTTTGAGGAGGAACTGCAATAGAGATGTTTTATTCAGGGTTGTGCATTCTGTACAAGTCTTAATATCTGCACCTTGACTAGTTGTAGGCTTCAGAGTTGTAGGATATATATATATATATATATATATATATATATGTATATATATATATATATATATGGGGTGGTTTTTTTGTTTGTTTGTTTTTATGGTATAAAGTGAGAGCAAGAAAAGCCAGTGTCTTGTGGGGTGTGAGACTCTTCTGGGAAAGATGTATCCTGAGATCTCATGAGACTTTGAAGCATTATGCCAGGCATTCAGATGAAAAACTAATTTGTAATTAATAGCATCTATAAAATAGCTACTCTAAATTAAAACATAAAATATTCATCATAACTTTGATTTGCATGAGTTTTCTAAAAATACAACTGCCACAGACTTTCCTTAAAGTATTGTGTTCAGTTAAAAATTTTGTCACTTGGCCACCATCCTGGGAGCTAACCTCTCCAGCGTGTTCCACTGGGGCAGTTGGGATTTTCACTACACATGTCTGACCTAATAACAGATTGTGTGATTCTATACCAAAGTGTGTTCTAAATCAGTTAAGCCGTCTTTTTTTTTTTAAATAAATGGAATGTTGTGGGAGGAAGCATTTTGAAATCACCTGTCAAAGAAAGGATTAATAATAGCCACAATATATAAAGCACTCCTATATTTGAACAACAATAGAGAGGAAAAGTCTTCAAAATGTCCTATTTGAAAACAGGCAAAGAATTTGAATAGAAAGACGTTTCTCCAAAAGAAAAAAGGCCTGGAAGCACTTGAAAGGGTGAAACTGTCAACAGAGAAATGCACATGAAGGTTCGAGCAAAATGCCATTTTGCACCTGGTACAGGTGCTGCCCAACTGGTACAGTGGTTCCACAGTAGGAATACAATTTCCATATGATCCAGAAATGCTCTGATTTCCTACCCCTGAAATGGAAAGTAGGAATTGAAAAGACATTTATACAATTATATTCAGGCATGCTTACAGTAGCCAAAAGATGAAAATGATCTAATGGTCCACTGGCATATGAAAGGCGGAATAAAAGTTAGCATTCACACACAAAGAAGATTAGCCAGTAGTCAAAGAGAAGGAAGTCATGACATTACAATACGAATAAACTTTGAAGATCTAATGTTAGATGAAGTAAGTCTCAAATGGATATGTTACATAATTTCATTTATATTAGAGTATTCAGATTCATAGTATGCTAGTAGACTAGCATTTGGCAGGTGCTAGGGGTAGGGGTTGGGGAGGAGAATTTTTTTTCCATTTTTTCTTTATTAACTTGAGTATTTCTTATTTACATTTTGATTGTTATTCCCCTTCCCGGTTTCCGGGCCAACATCCCCCTAACCCCCCCTCCCCTTCTAGATGGGTGTTCCCCTCCCCATCCTCCCCCCATTACCGCCCTCCCCCCAACAATCATGTTCACTGGGGGTTCAGTCTTAGCAGGACCGAGGGCTTCCCCTTCCACTGGTGCTCTTACTAGGCTATTCATTGCTACCTATGAGGTTGGAGCCCAGGGTCAGTCCATGTATAGTCTTTGGGTAGTGGCTTAGTCCCTGGAAGCTCTGGTTGGTTGGCACTGTTGTCCATATGGGGTCTCAAGCCACTTCAAGCTCTTCCAGTCCTTTCTCTGATTCCTTCAACGGGGGTCCCGTTCTCAGTTCAGTGGTTTGAGGCTGGCATTCGCCTATGTATTTGCTGTATTCTGGCTGTGTCTCTCAGGAGCGATCTACATCTGGTTCCTGTTGGCCTTCTTTGCTTCATCCATCTTGTCTAATTGGGTGGCTGTATATGTATGGGCCACATGTGGGGCAGGCTCTGAATGGATGTTCCTTCTGCCTCTGTTTTAATCTTTGCTGGGGAGGAGAATTTAGTAGATAGAATGTTTCAGCTGAGGGAGGTGAGAAAGTTTGAGAGAAGGATGTTGAAGTGGTGACAGTCTCTAAGAATTTTAAACTCTTTTTAAGTTCCCTGAACTGTATGTTTTTATGTCATATATAGTTTATCATTCTCTTCAAAAAAGACATGTGCGTATTGAAACATCTTCCCATATAGCTTGTTGCTTTTTAGCACACAGGTTTGGGAGCTGAGACTGTAGCTCAGTCAAGAACGTGCTTGCCATGGGAGCCGAGAACATGAGTTCAACACCAAGAGTTAATATAAAAAAGCTAGATATAGCTGTGCATGTGTGTGATCCCCGTTCTGGGGAGGCAGAGAAAGAGGGATCCCTGGGGCTCACTGGCCAGCCAGTCTGGCTGGAAAGGAGAGATTTGAATTCTGTGAGAGACTCTGTCTTAAATGAAATGTAGAGCAAGTAAGATCTGGTATCAGTCTCTGGCTTCCACACACAAGTGTATATGCCTCCCCCAATAGATACATATACTCACATACGTAAGAAATGCAATAAAAATATAGTTTGATGTCAAATGATTTTTTATGTGTTAGACCTCCCTCCTCCTTCTTCCTTTGTCCCTCTCTTTCATGTTGCTAGGTAGCTCAATCTGGCCTAGAACTTTCTGTGTAGCCCAGGCTGGCCCCACACTCATGATTCTTAACGTTCTTTGTGCTAGAATTGCAGACATGTGCCAGCATGTCTGTCCTAGAGAAATCTACAATAGACAACTCATGTTTCAGAAGGCATTTTCTTTCACAGGTCTAATACCCTTGAAAGAACAATGTTCTTTTCTCCAGGAATAGGTGCTAGCCAACACACTACCAGCTGCTAGGTAAGAGTCTCTTATAAGACCCTTGAGCACCATTTTGTGAAATAGATCACCCTTCCTCCTATGAGGTTAGGTATGGAATGGAGGTGTCAAGTACTTGTCAAGCCTAGACAAATGAGAAAAATCAATCCTCCTTTTTTGATTCATCAAAAGCTTATGTCACAGGAATAATTGCTGAATGTGGGCAGCAGTGGACTCTCAAGCATTAGCTACATCCAGGAAATTCAGGTATGAGACTTGTTGATCTGCATCAGAAGCCACTGGCCACAGAAATGGATGCAACTATCCAAGTACTCCAAGCATCCAGGTTGCTACAACAGTCTTTGGAGTTGGACATGCTGTAGTCTGAGGGTGCTAAGCTTGGTTGCCTTTTCTTTAGGAGCTACACCAAACTTCCTAAGGTACAAACCCAACGAAGATGACCTGCTGACCCCAACTGATGGGTGGACATATTAACCATTTTATTTTATTATTTTTCCCAATGACCCCCCCTTTTGAAACTAACCATTTAAAAACATAGTAGGAATTCTCTCAGTTGCAAAAGTCTTCCTCACTCCATGGGCTGCTCAATTTGCCTCTGCACAGTTCTGAAAACTTCCTACTTTGAGAAAGCCGTTCATCCCCATTCTTGTGTCCTAAGAAAAAACTAGTTCAGAAAGGACAGGACTCTGAAAAAAATGGTTTAAAATGCCACAAAGAAAGAAGTAGGAACAGGAGTTTGGTGAGAAGAGAGGATCAGCAAGAGAAAGAAATGTCATACCATTGGGAACTGCATAGGAATATCTGTGAGCAAAGTGAAGACTTATACAGAAAAATTTTAAAAATGCCATTTTTTCTGTTCCCCAGCACAAACAGTTGCAAGACATGGAATCTTTGTACAAAGAATACCTCACTTGGGAAATAAAACCAAAGAGAAGAGATAGTAATAAAACACCAGAAGAATTTGAATCCTTGAACATATACTCTAGTGAAATTCCCATTAAATCCTATACTAAAGACCTACTTGCCTTGTTTACTATTGCCCAACACAGTAGAACTAGCTTTCAGGGAAGCTGAAGGGCAGCCAAGCATGGTGGAATGGGCTTTGTACACCCAGCCACTTAGGAGTCTGAGTCATATGCATTACTTATCTTAGATCTTTGAGGCCACCATGGTAAAACCATGCCTCCAAAGTAACCCATCAAAACTAATAATCAAGTAAAATATAATATGACGGACAAGGAGATAGCGAACACATGGGCTAACATTAGACATGAAAGAAGAGTGTTCCCACTAACCCTACAGAGAGCAAGAAAGTCGATAAGGAGCCTTTCATGGCGGCTCAGGCTTGTAATCCCACTAGTTTGGGAGCCTGAGGAAAGATGATTTCAACTTGAGCTGACCTTGAATCACACAGTAAATTCTAAGATAGCCTGGGCCACAAAGTGACATCATGTTTCACAAAACAAAACAGAAACAAAAGAAAACAGAAAGATAAGGAAATTACAAACAACTTATGATCAGAAATGAGGTACTCAGATGAAATAATGTCTTAAAGATACGGACCACAAAAATCTCATTAAAAAATGGACAGTTTAAATAAACATATCTTTATTAAGGGAGTAAAATCAGTACTTAAAATCTTCAACTGAAAAATGCACTCATACCAGTCCCAGAGTTCTATCAAACACTGAAAGAAAAAAAAAAATAACAGCAAGTTCCCAACTCCTTCCACGTAGATCATTCTATAAGACTAGCACTGTACTAACATCAAACTCTATTATACACCTCAACTCAAAATAGCTTAAAATAAGTCAAATCTAGCAAAGTATATAAAAGATAAGGTATGACCCACAGTGGCTTACCTCAGGAATGCAAGGCTAGTTTGATGTTTGTAAGATAGTAAAGGCAAATCATTCCAAAAATAAATAAGTAAATAAAATAGAAAAGGAAAACTCAATGAACATAGCAGTAAAAGCAGAAAGGCTTCTCGACAGTTTTGGGCAAAACTCATATGAAACTAGAAATGAAGTAAGTTTACTTTAGTGAATAGAGAATGCATAGAAAATGCATACAGTTAATACCAGTATTGACTCTAAGAACCTTTGCACTTTCTCTTAGGATCTGGAATAAGCAAAATGTGTTCTTTTCAACATCCTTAGTCAACATCTTCCTGGATGACCTACTAGTATCCATAGTAAACACATAAAAATATACTGCTTCCCTATACATTAGAAAAGAACAAACAGAATTACGAATTTCAAAAGGCTACAGTGGGAAAATGAAGCATTCACTATAGATCCAATAGAATGTATTCAGGGACTCAGGACAATATATGAAGAAAAGTACGAAACACTGATGAAAGAACTCTGGCAGATCACAGTGGTGTGTAGGTGTATTTTTTCAAAGCTATTTTATTGAGTTCCTATACCTATCAGCCTTCCAACCCTTATTCTACCTTAGTCCCTTCCAACTTACCAACACTACATAGTGGAAAGGAGGCATAGATCTCTTTAGACTACTTCCTTTTGATTAGGGGCATTGAGTTCCTTGGGGGCAAGTCCAATCTTCCTTGTCAGGATAACTAATTTCTTCTTCTCTTTTTATTCACAACTGCTTGACAAACTGCAACAACAGAAACCTGCAGCAGCTGCAGTTCCTCTCAGGGATCTCCCATTTCTACTCTCTCCAGAATCTCCAGAATTAAACTACCTGCAGCTGGCAAAAAATCACACCCCTGCTAGTGCATGAGGCAAATCATAATCACCTGCTGTGAAGCCTGGGATTAAAACAAAAACATATTCACAAAATGTAATTGAGTTTTTAAAGAAACTAAAATTCACCTGGGGTGGTGGTCCAGGTACAAGTTCATAGACTGACAGTTGTATTGTCAAGATATAAATTTTCTTAACTTGAGCACAGATAAATGGCAAAGTTGGTTAAAACCTAGAAAGTTATTTTGATAATATTGACAATTCCAATCTGAAAAACACATGGAAAGGTAAAGATCCTCCTCACAGCCCTCAGAAGTTGGGTATGGTGGCTCATTTTTGCAATTCTAGCACTCTGTGGCTGTCTTAGGAAGATCAATGTCAGCCTGGGATTCATATTGAATACCAGAGCAGTCTGGGTTACAGACTGAGATACTGTATCAGAAGCAAACCAGACCAAAGCAAACCTAACCAAACCTGAGTTACAGAGTGACATTATACCTAAACCAAACCAAACCAAATTAAAAAACCTAAAATTAATGGGAGAAAAGGAGTCCAGCAAAGGTAGCACAGTACAGAAAAACAAAGTTAGGGGGAGCACATGACCTATTTAAGACAATATAAAGTTATTATATTTAAGACAGTATAGTATTGCTCAATGTAAAGACATACAAATTGATGGAAGAGACTAGAAACTACACAGAAATACAACTATCCAGATAGAGAGAGGGAGAGGGAGAGGGAGAAGGAGAAGGAGAGGGAGAGGGAGAGGGAGAGGGAGGGAGAGGGAGAGGAGAGGAGGGAGAGGGAGAGAGAGGAGAGAGAGAGAGAGAGAGAGAGAGAGAGAGAGAGAGAGAGAGAGTTAACTGAATTTTTGACAGATTGCTAAGTCAACTCAAAGAGGATTTACAAACTTTTCAACACATGGTACAGAGGCAATAGACTATTCATGTGTGAAAACACTGAATCACTTATAACAACTACAATCTTAAGCCTTTATATCTTACAAAAACTAGTTTAAAATAGACCATAGACATATGAAGAAACTATAAAGCATTCAGAAGAAAATATAAGAAATCGAGGCATCCTATACTTCATGATGGGTTTTACTGTGTAGATTAGCCACACACCAGAAGAAACACTTCACAGGTGAGGTTTTTTTTTTTTTTCTTTTTTTTTTTCATAAAAGTCTTAACTCTAAACTATATAAGAGGTGTATATAAAAAGAACCCAGTTGAAAAATAATCTGAGAAAATTTCATCAAAAGGATTGTAGACAGCAGATAAACAAATGAAAAGATGCATAACATCATTAGTCACCATGAAATTGCAAATTAAAATCACAACAAGATACCATCATACCAACGAGGGTGGCTGAGCTCCACAACATTGGAAATAGTAATTTCTGGAAGCTGTTTAGAAATGAGAGTTGTAATTCAGTGCTTGTGGGAATACTTAATGGCATAGTTACTTTGAAAGACAACTTCTCATAAAGCTAAAAACAATTTTACTGTATGCATCAACTCCTTCCCTAGGTATTTACCTAACTGATATAAAACTTATGCCTACACGTGCGCTTACAGCATCTCTATTCATAGTCAATAAATATTGGAAGCAAGATGCCTATCAATAGGTTATTGAATGAGATAACATTGTATATGTGTACATTGTGATATTATGGATGGATTAAAAGAAAAGGGGTACTGAGCTGTGAGAAAACATGAATGGGTATTACATGCACATGGCAAAATGATAGGGAAACTTGGCTGAAAATCCTATGAAAGTTATGAAAAGGACGAATTTGTGAGGTAGTGAACAGATTATGGTGAGGAATTTGAGGAGGGGCCACATTGGTAGGTGGAATATAAGAGTGATTTTAGAGTGGTGAAATATTTCTTGTGCTTCTGGAAGGATGAGAAAAGGACAGCACATATTTGTCTAAAATAATATTTCATGAAAAGAATGGACTTTGCAATGTGAATCTAGAATTTGGGGAATACAGAATACCTAGTAAGTTGCCATATATATCATAAATGCATACATATCAGAGTTAGTTTAATGCAATTATATATACTGACTGGTATACATATAGAAACCAGGGGTAGCCTGGGCTATGTACACAGTGAGACACTGTTTCAAAAGAAAGCTCTCTTGTGTAGAGGAATTTTAAGCAATTTATGTAGTTTCTACACCTTTGAGTAGGTGGAACATAGGAGCCCACATCCTAAATATGGGCTCTGGATGGTACTGTCCTCCCTAAAATACATACCACAAAAAGAAGAAAAGGACTAACTTTTCAGTTGGAAAACACAGCAAATGCTACCCTCCTCAGATGATCAGCACTGATGATAACAATGACAAGCCATGGTAATGTCATATCATCACAATATGATGTGACACACCTCTGTGGCCTTCTTGAAATCTCCAGATTCTGGAGTAATCATGAGACACATTAGTTAAAGATTTTTCAAAACACTATAAAAGTCTCAAGGTTACTCAAGATAAGCCAAGTTCAATAAACTACCACAGACCAGAGGGGCTATGGAAACACAATACCAGATGGGAAGTGGTAAGCTGGGCAGGGCCCTGAGTGGAACCAAAGAATGAGAGGTAAAAAAATGAAGGACAGAGAGGCAGTGTATAGACATGAGTTGCTAATGGTGAATTGGTGCTGATTTCTTAGTTGTGGCTGGTGAGAACTTGTAAGTGTGAAGCGATATAACACACCAGTCAACGGGAAAATTAGGAGTGGTACTCAATGTTCTCTTAACTTTCCTATGAATCAGAAATTATTCCTAGGAAAGGTTCTTCAAAAGAGAAATGAAAATAATAATAATACTATTACAACTCCAAATACTGTCTTAAGAACAGAAAACAAGACCTATTGAGTCCAGTGTTTTTTAAACAGGAAGCCAAAGAAGAAAGGGGGAGGTACAGAGGGGACTGAGTACTGGTTTTTATTGGACCCAACCCCTGTGCTATCAGCTGTCTATTACAGGGTGAATGTGAAGCCATCAACGTTTCTGTGTCACTTACAAACAAAACCCATGACTTTTCATTAAATTAATTGAAGTTTTGAAGAACAAGCCTGCTTTCCAGTTTAGCGTATATAGTATGCTTTTCCAAAGACAAAAATGACAGGGGGTGTCACAGGGGGAGAAGGCTAAAATTGGAGAGACAGTGTTCAAGGTTACATTTCTGATAGCAAGAAGAGGTCCAAGCCACATCATCACTGAGGACATTCTAAAGTCAAGTTCAAAATAATGACAAGTATTATGGTACATTGGAAGAAGGACACGTCATTGGCCAGATCATTTCATTGGCAGGTACTCCTGGCTTTTGAGGTTCTCAGTGGATTCCATAAGTAGTCAGTGCTATGATCTCACATTAAGTCATCTGTATTTAATTTGTACATGACCATTATTATGCTGCCTATGAATTCATTTTTGGTATTATATATATGCACATATATCTAGATAGATTTGAAGGAGACATATGTGTCCAACATATTGAAAAAAATTCTTGTTAATTACTAAAACTAATGCCATGAAAGATATAGTTTTCACAATCTTTATTTTATTTACTTTTAAATTTATGTCTATGCCTGCTATTTGTGAACTACCTAGTGTGCATTCTAGGAAGTAAACCTGGGGCTTCGCAAGAGCAGTATGCAATGAGCCACATCCCTATCCCCTAGAAAATACAGTTTTAAATTTACCCATTGATTTTCAAGCCCTGTTAGAGACTGTAGAATATGTTAGAATCAATGCCAAGGAGAAGTCAGTGAATATAGACAATTGGGCATTGGTCCTTAACTACCCGGATGCTCAAACCTGGATATCAACTCATTGCTTTAGCTAATGACAGTAATCAGCAATAAGTAACATAACCCCTGATTTTGATTCAAGAAAAAAAGTGATGGAAAGTTTGCATGCAGTGAGGTCACAGAGGCTTTGGTTTCTTAGTTATGTGTTTACACACTGAAGGCTTGGTCTCCAGATTGAGGTGTTTTAGGGGGAGGTTTTGGAAAGTTTAGAAGGTAAGGCCTAGGCAGAAGAGGTAGGTCATTAGGGGCTGTCCTAGGCCTCTCTCTGGCTCACTGCTCCCTGTCTGTCATAAGGTGAGTAGCTTCTGGAACATGATCACACTACTGTGAATTTGTGCCTCACCATGGGCCCAGAACCAATGGAGCAAAACCAATGGACTGACACCATGAACCAAAATGAATACTTCCATTAAGTTGTTTGTAGGCATACCTGTATAGCCACAGAGTAATTGACACTCACAGGCCATGGGTTTGTTTTGTTTTGTTGTTTTGAGACAGTTCTCAAGTAGCCCTAGCTGGCCTGAAACTCACTGTGTAGCTAAGGATAACCTTGAGCTTCTGATCCTCTTGCCTCTACCTTCCAAATTCTGGGACCCCATGTGTGTTTCACCATATGCAGTATTTGTAGTACTGAGGATCGAATCCAAAGGCTTTTTGCACCTTATATAAGCACTCTAGCCACTGCAGGTATTGTTCTTTTTGTTATATGGATAAATTACTTTTCAAAAGATGATCATTGGCCTATACCCGTTTGTACACACGTTATACACAAAGTTTATACCCACAAATAAATATCTATCGTTTCTCCTACAAGATATATTATATGTTACAGGATGGTCAGTGGGAACCTAGAATTGTGGAGCAGACAGAGCTTCTATGACCTATGTTTTCTACATGCCAACATGCAAAAACTTAATGCCCCTTTGCATTTTTTTGCTAACCAAGTGCACAATGTGACCATATCTTTCCAGGTTGAGGTGTAACAGCAGACCAACACCAGTTTCTTTTCATTTCTCACAATTTCCTAGATGGTAAATTCATTCCTATCATAGGTTTTAGCAACAGAGGGACGTGACATCTTTCCTTGACAGCTTTCGCCTTTTCACTTAACGGAGGTATTTTGTGATTTTGTGATTTCTCTTCGACATATCTGCAACACCAGTATCACTACTCTTGTGCTTTGGGTCATAATTAAGTAAAATGAGGGTTACATGAACACAAACAATGTGATGCAATGATAACTGGCAACCAAGATGGCTGCTAGGTGACATGCGAGCAGGTACCACGGAAGGCATGGATATGCTAGACCAAAGGCTGACTCTATTCTAGGAGAGACAAAGCAGGCTGGAGTCAGATTTCATCACACCGCTGAGGATGACACACAATTTAAAACTTATGAATGATTTATTTCTGCAATTTTCTGCTTAATATTTTCAGACTGCAGATTATTGAAACTATGAAAAGTGAAACTCTGGATAAGAGGGGCCTGCCTTACCCAGAATATGTAAGTTTTTCACTTTAGTCTCCCTTTCCTGCCAGCAACCACTGCTATCACTTTCTTTCTATAAATTGTTGACAAGAAAAGTGAAATAAAAACTCAACACGTGACTTTTTATTAAATACAGTAGATGGAATATCTGATTTTGCTATAACTCCCCACTGAAATCTCCCAGATATGAAAATGGAATATGGACCCAAGAGGCAAAAAGAACAGAAAGGGAACTGACAAAGATTGGAAACACCCAGACAGCAGACAAATGGCTATCAGTGAATTTGTTGGGATGGGAAAATTTAAAGCTTTCTTTAGTTGATAGTGGAGGAAAACTAGAAGTGAGACTCCTCATCTTGAAAGGTTTTTGGATCTCAGAAATATAAGTACCAGGGACCAACCTGGGGATGGAATTGCAGAAAAGGTGGAAATAAGAAACCTAGTGTATTGGATGTGGGCAGATTGGACTCACCCTTCCAAGTCTCCGTTCTAAGTCCTTGGAAAGTTCAGTTGCAGACTCAAGGGCAAAGCTATGGGTACAGTGCTGTGTTAGTTTTTCATTGTTATGACCCAAGTACACCATACATCATCTAAGGGAGGAGGGACCAGTTAGGTTCATGGTTTCAGAGGTGTTAGTCTATCATGATGAAGACAGTGCATTAGAACAGAGCAGCTCACTTTTTGGCAGCCACACACAGAGAAAGGGATATACAAGAAGGACTCAGTGGAGTAGAGGGCTCTCAAGGACATATTCCAGTGATGCACATCTTCTGACAAGGCCCCACCTCCTACCTTTCACCCCTCCTAATAATGTCATCAGAGTATGAATCCATCAAGAGATTAATTCATTCATTAGGTCATTGCCCTCATGATCTAATTGTTTCTGGAAGAACCATTAGAGAGGCTCATAGAGACATACTTAATTAATCTCTAAGACATTTCTTAATGTAATAAAATGGACAAGATTAGCCATCATAGGTGCATTAAATGGAAGGAAAGAGAAAGTATGAATCTATAAATAATTAGCTCACTCAGCTTTCATTCTTTCCTTGATTCTGGAAGGCTGTCAGGCCACACCTTCAGGGAGAAACTAGAATTAGGTATCTCAGTATCTGTGGAATATGAACCAACAAGAGAAAAGATATGGTAAAGTTGGGAATTTCTTCACAAAAATGTCTTTACCTGGATGCCTCCATCAAAAGAGTTCCTCACTGTGGACTTGGCTAGAGTCTGATGCTGAGGAATTTAGCTCTGAAGAGTATAGCAGACAGAAGAAGCAACACCAATGGCCTGGGAAAGACCATGAACGTACTCCATGTGCTGGTTAGTTTTATGTCAACTTGTCACAAGCTAGAGACATCTGAATGGATAGAACCTCGATGGAAAAATATGCCTTCTTAAGATCTGGTTGTGGGGCATTTTCTTAATTAGTGATTCATGGGGGGAGGGCCCAGTATAGGTAGAGCCATTCCTGGGCTGGTGGTCATAAGTACTATAAGAGTTCAGGCTAAGCAAGCCAGGGTGAGCAAGCAAGTCAGTAAGCAGCACCCTTCCATGGTCTCTTCACCAGCTTCTACCTCTAGGTACCTGTCTTGATTTTATTTGATAATAAACAGTGATATGGAAAGTGTAAGCCAGATAAATTCTTTTCTCCTCAACCTGCTCTTTGGTCATGGTGTTTCATCACAGCAATCGAAGCCAAAACTAAGACACTCCAGATGGAATCCAAAGGCTGAGCCAGTCAGCTTTCATACACTAACTCCATACAACTCCCTTCCCCATACACATCTATTCCTTCTTACAACTCTAGTTGGTGGTATGAACCTAGGAGAGTGGAGCCTAAGTATGAGGTAGACTAAAGTCTCATGCAATAGATGACTTTATTCAGGGCATCGATTTATATTCAGAGAGAATTCTGAGGGTTAAGCAGGGTCATGTGAACAAGGCTCAGCTGAGTTCAAGTTGTATATAGTCACAAGGGCAAGATTGTATGAGCTTAGACTGTATACAGTCAGGAGAGCAACCCATACTTGAATACATCACCTAAATAATAATGGGCAAGATGATGAGTGATCTAAAGTAAACACACTCCTATTTATTACACATGGGAGGGGCACAAAAGCGTATTCCAAAGAGAACCTATGTTATAGAGAAAGATTTCAAAACCTTTGCCTTGTTTCTTTGAAGTTTTTCCACAACTTCTCAAAGACTTTGCTCACACAGCTTCATTCATGGACATCCCTTTTTCCATTTTCTTTCACATTTAATTAGGATAGACAACTTGTTACTGTTTTGTTTTTGTCTCACACACACACACACACACAAACAGGCACACTAAGTATATATACACATATACATACTTACATATGTATATACATATTTATATACATACACACATATACACACATACATAGTACACGCCCACATATACAAATATACTCACATGTATAAATATGCATATATACACAATGTGTGTATACATATGTATACATACATGTATACATACATATACATACATGTATACACACACGCACGCACACACACACACACACACACACACACACACACACACACACATACACATACATATCCTTCCTTTTGCTTTTTCCTCTCCCAAAGAGCATAGACCCATCTGGTTTCCAGGGTCTCTGTGGCACCTCCTAAGAGGCAGAACTCTTCTGTTTTCTGACAGTATGTTCTTACCTTCCTCTCCCTGTTTAGTTCATCTTTAGTCAAAACTCTGTTATCTTGTCCCATAGTGTTTTCCTCTAGAAGTCCCATTTCTTGTTATATTTACTTCTGCTTTCACTCCATCAATCCCATGGAGAATCACTAGTCTTTGTGTATATTTTTCTTTTCTTTTTACAACTTATTTATATAATAGTTAATATATTACATTAGCACACCCAGAACTACCAGTATCTCTTTACTACTTGAAATGATTGATTGGCTCCAAGGGGGTGAATGCTTTGCTGTTGATTATTACTCTATTTCCTAGTCAGTTGATGGTGATGGTGATGATGATAATGATGATGATGATGATGACGATGATGATGATTGTTGGTGTATACTCTCCTACTTTGGGAAGGAGTATTATAGAACTTGGTGCCATGTACACCAATATGATGCCTCAATCTTACTACAGTCTAGACCCTTCTTAGCTTTGAAAACTTTTCCAATGAAAGGAGGTTAATCAAAAGAAAAATTTCTATGTCCTCTTCAAAATCTATCAATCACACAGCAATGTTCCACCAGTAAGAGTAGACAATAACCTAGACAAAATTCCAAAGAATCCAAAAAGATGTTTATGAATATGTTACAAGAAATCTCAAATACTACTAATAAACCCTTGAGTTAATTCAAAAAGTACAAACAGGAAATGAAACAAGGAAGTCAATGGAGGATATGAAAGCGTCATTCAATAAAGATACAGAATTCTGAAGAAAAAACCCTAGTGAAATGAATCTGGAAATGAAAAATTCAGTAAGTCAAAAGAAAACCTGGGAAAACTTATAGAAGAATAGATCACAGAGAAAGCAGACTATCAGGATGTGACAGCAAGGTAGAATAATTAAAATATTCAATGGAGGACAAAGATACATTAACGAAAAGGTATAAAAGGAGCAAGAGAGATCTTTAGGACACCATGAAAAGACAACACCAATAAAGTATGGGTGAAAAGAAGAAAAAATCAATCCATGCTGAAGGCATAGGAAATATTCCCTATTAATCACAGCAGGAAATAAAAAATGTCTAGGGAGAGGAAGGCCATGCCGATACATGGGCACATAAAACTCTAAACAGAACCAGAAAACTCCTCTCAAAATGAGACAAAATGCCAAGTGTACAGAACAAAGAAAGTGTATTTAAATGTTCAAGAAGTAACCACAAAGTCACATTCAAAGGCAGGTCCATAAGAATAAGAGCAAATTTTCATCAGAAGCTTTAAAAGCCAAAGGTATTGGAATGCCAACTCAGATGTAATAAAGCCATCTGTCATAATGAAGACAGGAGAACACATCTCCATAATACAAGCAGGCTTCAGGAATTCATGGACACCAAGGAAGCTCTACAGAATATAGAAGTTCTTAAGATTGAACAGAATGATCAATACATTCAAGAGGTTACAAGGAATAATTAAAAATGATAGAATAGTGGTTATGCAAACAAGGATTAATTATTATTATTATTCACATTATATACACATATGAAATGACCCGATGAAACACATTACTACATAAAATTAATATATACTGACAAAACATAAATTAAAAAATTAAACTATCTTGGATTGCTTATCTGAAGATTCCTTTACTGCTGGGGAGTACCAAAACCCAGTGGAAACTCTCTGTTATGCCAGGCCAAGCAAACGAGAGTCTCAGAGGAAGCAGAGGTAGCAGCAGCAGAAGGGAAGCTTGCAAATCTTCCACTTATAAAAGGTAGATCTCCAAAGATGCACGGGAGAACAGAGGCAGCACAGGAATACTGGATGTGATGGAGAAAACACTGTGGAGTTAAGAATATGATGCAAGATGAGATATTCAATACATACATCTGGAGGATAATGTTGAGAGACTCCTTTACAGGTGGAACAAAAACAACAAGAATAACAACAACAATAGATCAGTTTGGCAGGTTTAATGGCTGAAGAATAGGAAAGGAAGGAGAAATGGGTAGAAGAATGTTTTGAAGAAGCATCTTAATTAATTCTCTATTTTTTCTGATGGATGAGTTCCTAGATTGCAAAGAAAACCAGGTGTGTGTCAAAACAGAATTCCTCGAAAGAAAAAAAAAAGATAGATCTCCTTAATTTTAGAACCTGTGAGAAAGAGATAATGAGATGGGAGTGGGAGGAAGGGAGAGAAGGAGGGAGGGAGAGGAATGAAGAGAGGGAAATGTGTCATTTTGAAAACCTTGATTGAATACATCAGTTTATTCAGCAAGCCAGGTGACAAGAGATTGACTGTGGTCAGAGTTCTGTGATAAATCTCCCACTCCCAGCTTCTACCATCAGTCAAACTATTATTCAGGTGCTAATGCAAAATTGGTAGCTCTCAGGTCTCATGAATGTTGTCATCAATGTCCACTTGCCTATCTGTTTGAAAGTTGGTGGAAGATCAACTATTGAAACAAAGTAAACAGAAAAAAGATTCAAATATGAAATCCAGGAAAACAATGGCACCTGAGAGGATGAAGGAAGGCCTGAAAGGTAAATGGTGACCCCAGGGACAGGAAGTCAACACATTAATCCTCCACTTCGGTTTGAGTAGTAGGGGTAACCAGGTGAACATAGAGGTTACTTAATGGGGAAGACAAGTAAACAGAGGTTACTTAGGAATATATATTGTTCTCTGTGGTTTGAAAAAAGAATCCCCTTCACATTCATGTGCTAGAAACAACCTTGACTTGTGTTGGTATCATTGGAGGTAGAGGTGTCGGGAAGTAATTGGTTAGCATCCAGTGTGCACAGGTCTCCAGAATGGCACTAGTGATTACGTAAGAGGAAGACCGATGCATGTTAGCTCACATGCCCTGCCTTACCATGTGTGCATTCCTGTCATGTTATGCAGCAGGAAGGCTCTTGTCAGATGCCAAACAGAGGCACACATGCCATTGTCATATCCTTGGACTCCCAGCTTTCAGAAACCCAGGCCAAGGACATTTCTGTTTTGTATACATTATCCAATCTGTGTTTTGCTATCACACTAGAAATTAAAGTACAATGGGACCAAATGCACCCCGAGAGGATATTCACAATGGTAAGAGAGTTAGGCAATAATAAGTGAAAGATACTCAGAAAACAAAGGAAGTAAGAAAGTCAGAAAAATAAAGCAGTAAGAGACTGCATGGATATAGTGCTTTCAGTATGTTTAGCCCATGGAAAGTGCTTCTTTAAGGAGGTGTTGCCTTTTGGAGTAGGCGTGGCCTTGCTGGAGGAAGTACATCACTGTGGGGGTGGGCTTTGAGGTCCTATGCCCAATGCAGAAGAGACCCGCCTCCTGGCTGCCCGAGGAAGATAATCACTCCTGATTGTCTTCTGATCAAGGTGTGGAACTCTTGACTTCCCCAGCACCATGCCTGCCTGCATTCTGCTATGCTTCCTGGCATGATGATAATGGGGTGAACCTTTGAAGCTGCAAGCCAACCCCAATTAAATGTTGTCCTTTATAAGAGTTGCCTTGGTCATGGTGTCTCTTCACAGCAATGAAACTCTAAGACTAGCTAACCAAGATGAGCTAAAACTAATAGCATATAATAAAACAAGGTAAGTAATGCATATGCGTCTAAGCAAACTGTGTTGAGTCTACATTGAAAGGATGGAGGAGGGAGTGTCATGTTTCTAAAGAGCAGGAAGAGCTGCAGCGGGAGATCTGAATTCTCATTGCTTACAATAATAGCCAAGAAGCAAAACCTAGTACCTGAAAAATCTAACACTCAGTCTCTAAGAAGGGGGGAGTAAATAAAAGAGAAATGAATACATAATTGAAGAAATTGAAAGCTGATGCCTCTAAGGAATTGGAATTATGGGTATATTATTATTTAAGCCACATAAAACAACTTTTCAACAGTAAATAAATTGATATGTAAATAAGCCAGGGAAAAAGGAATGAGATGAAGGAATTTTACTAGTGGAAAATTTCGTATATTTTGTCATTTTTAAGAGGTGTTCCTAAAGAGGTATTTTTCAATGACCTATTTAAATCTTAAGTGGCTTAAACTATCAATCTCCAGCATAGAATATTATAATTTTAAGGTTGAATAATCAGATATGAGGATTTTACAAACAGACCCGACTTAGGACAAAAAGTTCACTGATTGAAAAATGATTCTTTTCCATCAATTGTGACTTCCTTTACAATTTTCTTGTCAGAAGAAAACCCAGTGATGCATTCTGTAAAATCATATACAGGGAGTGCAGCATGCATAAACACAGAGAATGGGCCTGATAAAGAACAGACAGGGACTCTTGGGATGAGGCACTCAATCTTTTAGTTTGGACTCTGTTACTCTGGTGTCTTACTTGAATGTGGCAGGCAGTTTTCAATGACATCTTTTAATTTCTTCAGAACAAGTAAGCCTTGGTCCTTGCCATTTGCTGAGGATTAGTGCTATATGACTAGAAGAAATGATGTGATTTAAAAACCAACAAGATGAAGAATTTAAACAAAGCACCGTTGAGATGGGTACCAGTAGCTCAGCCAAGATTGCAGCCAGTACTATCTTGCATCATGAAATGAAAGTCTGTTTCTGATGTAGTTATGTACCATTTAATGAAGGGCATATGTTCTACGAAATGCATAGTTAGAGACATCATAGAGTATATTTACACGAAAGAAATCAAAAGTAGCTCACAGCCCCACTCTAAAGTCTGATGCCTATGATTAATTCCTGTTATTGCTGTTTATTACCAACGTACCTTGGCCTGGGACAAGTTACTTAAGCTGTGAGTTGGGACAACAGCGTCCACCTCACCATCATCTCAGTTCTTTCAAGATGCAAACAGTTACCATTGAGAATATGCCAGGCATACAGTAGACATTCATTTATGCACGCTTATAGAAAAGTGCATCTCAGCGCAGTATACAGAAAATGGATCTGACAAGTGACTCTGAAAGTCTGTCATTCCAGGGTCACCAACCAAATAGCTACATGGGGAAGGATATGTACAAACTGCAGCAGGTGTGACTAAGAACTTCCAGTCTTTGTGTTCACTTGCTGGACTCAGGATGCTCTGCGTGGTCTTGAACTGTGTATGTAGACTCTTAGAGCTGGCTTTCAGTCTTCTATGCTGAAGGCCACTGCTTGGTGTTGCCTGGAGCTACTTCTCATATGGACAGTTACGGTGGCATTGCATTTCTAAATGCTTTAATAGTGAGATGCAGTCTGTGGGGTGAACTGCATCCATGCTAAGTCTTCAAAAACTTGAGTGTGATTTAAACAGCCTATGGTAGCAGTTTTCCCCTTGGTGCACACTCTGAACGCAGTTTGCTGCCGTCCTTTGAATTATGAGAAATGCCTCCATTTGGGGCTGAAAACCCATACTTAGACGAAAACAACAACAAGACTCTTGGGCAAACTTCACAGGAAGAAACTGTGTGTCTCTTGATGGTGGGAGGCACAAAGGTGCAAAGTACAGCGTATTCTGAAGCGGCACCTCACAGGCACAAACTAACACTATTTGCTTAGTCTCTCAGACACCCCAGCTGCCAGCACACGGGCAGATGTTCCCAGAGCAGTGCGTCAAGCCAGAAGCAGGACAAGTCTTCTTGGCCTCCAACCCAATGCTTCACATGGCAAAGCATCAACATTCAAATTCATTTTGTTAAGTGTCCTTGTATGCCAAAATAATCATGATATGATGCAGGAGTGTGGAGAGGTGGTGAATATATATATATATATATATATATATATATATATATATATATATATATAATTTAAAAACGAGTGTGATAACATTAGAGAACATTTTTTAAACACAAGAAGCATCGTGCGAAATATCACCACTCAGACGCAATTTCTAGAATTTATTTTTATTCTTGCTCTTTCCCCCCATGCTTGTACTTTCTCTTCCCCCTACAAAGCAGTAACTAGTCTTTTTGCTTAGAGTTATAATAAGAAATTACCCTTGGGAAATTTAGTCTTATCATTTAAAGCTTAAAAGAATGCTACCCAACTTATCTTTTTATGCACTCACTGGATTTTAAATTAATCCTTTCTGTGGCCACTTAGCCTGCTGCCAGTTTACATTGTACTAATATTGATGGTTTTAGCTCGTATTTGTTTTTATTTTTAAGTCTAGTGCATTAAGTAAGATTACTAGGTTAAAGGGTACGAAGATGTTTATGACTCAACTCGTTCTTGTTTTTGCTGTTTAACTGGAATAGAGTCTTATTATGTAGCTCAGACAGTCCCTGTGCTTGTAATCTTCCAGCCTCAGCTCCTTGAGGGCTGGAATCATGGGCCTTTCATAATAGTCTGGCTTCATTTCCTCCTCTTCCTCACCCTCTTCCTCCTCCTGGTTTAAAAATAGTATCTTATTTATTTATTTTGTGTGCATGTGTAAGGATTTGTGCATATCTCTGCCCATATCTGGAGATCAGAGGACTACTTGGGGCATTCAGTTTTTCCCTTTCACCATTTGCGCTCCATGTGACCAAACTCAGGTCTTCAGGCTTGGCACATGTGCCTTCACCAGCTGAGACAGCTGTCCAAGCCACCTCTCATTCTGAGTGCATCTGAAGTTCCATTTTCATAAGGAAACATCCAGAAGAAGTAGAAACTTATTGTAAAATTCTTCTATTACATCCATTTATTTTGCCTATGTGTAAGCACACACATCCTGAACTTGTGTGGAGGTCAGATGACAACTTGCAGGAGTAGGTTGGTCTTGTCCTTCCACCTCATGGGTCCTGGAGATTGAACTCATGTCTTCAGGCTTGGTGGCAAATTCATCAACCCTTTGAGCCACTTAGCCAGTCCTAAGGATCAGAGAAACAGAGCAGAATGGAAGTGTCCAAGGCTGGACTAATAAAAGGAAGGAATAGTAAGTTCCTGGGTAAGTTCTAACCAGGGCTCAGATAACTCTTGAAACAGTTTTCAGGAGGAGGTTGCTACTTTTCATATGGGGACATTTGGTAAGACACAGGAAGACACAGGACACAATGGAAAATCATCCACATGCTAGTAAGACGGGATGTTTGGTAGGCTAAGTGTGTGAACCACTTGTTCCTTTTATGATGGGTTTATCAAGATATGACTTCTTCATAAACCAAGGGTGTCTTTAGTACTGTGAGTGGGCCATCAATTTGGGACTTGTGGGTGTATCTGCTACAAATGATATTGACTGTGGAGAGGGGGAGCCTTGCAGTTGATAATCACTGTCCTTAGGCTGGGTTGTCTCCTGTCTCGTGTATATCCTTCATCCCCTTTTCACTTATCCACAAAGTGGTGATTTTGCAACTGATATAGAAAACTGACCACACACATTTATGCCATCTTTTTTCCTGAGTTCTTAAAAATGTGGAAGAAATCAAGGGGCACAGAATATACTTAGAAGGCCTAAAGAGGACAGCATGGTAACCTGAGGCCTGCCAAGGAGACTGCATGATGAGTTCATAAAATGTATGTAGACAGGGAGGAGGCAGCTGAGTCCGCTCTTCAGCCACCCCCACCATGGCTCTGAGAATGTGAAGAAGCTTCTGGAATCCTTCAACCCAGCCTAAGGAGAGTGATTATCAACTACCAAGTGCCCCACCTCCAGTCAATATCACTTGTAGCAGATACACCCGCAGGTCCCAAATTGATTACCCACTCACAGTACTAAAGACACTCTTGGTTTATGAAGAAGTTGTATCTTGATAAACCCATCATAAAGAGAACATGTGGTTCACACACTTAGCCTACCGAGCATCACTTCTTACTAACATGTGGATGATTTTCCATCGTGGTCCTATGTCTTCCTGGGTATTGCCAATCTCTGCCATTGTCCAGCTTGAGATAGGATTGTACTGCATCTCGTGGGTCCAAGACAATATAAAAATTCTAAATTTGAAGTACAATTTCTGCTGAATGTATAGTGCTTTCACACCACTGTAACGTGAAGTATAAAGAAAAGAATGAAGAAAAAAAAAGAAAGAAAAGAATGTCTGTCATAAGATGGGGGTTGTTGTATACTAATAAATTTTGCTGTGCCACAAAATCACTAAAACAGAAGAGGAAAATATAGGCACAGTGTTAAAGGAGACTATGAAAAGGAGAGAAAGAAATGATCCCAGGAAAAGCAGAACAGTAAGCGAGATAAGAAGCCATCACAGAACACAACTTTGGCCCTTGAAGGTACCATGACATGCTCAGCTCTTCCCTGACACTGAATTCCCTTGTTCATATTATAAGCCATGCTTTTATGAGTAGCCATATGTGTGTTGTTGGCTTTTAGGATGACTATAAAATATGCCCTAGGGTATTTAAGAAAAGCACAGGAACTTCTTCTCATTCATCCCATCCTGCATCCTCCGACTCAGGCTATCTGGTCTTCCTGAGAATCCTTCTCTCTGAAGACACAGACAAAGAGGAACTGAAACAGGCCACGATAAATTCACCTGTTTATTCTGAGTAGATCACATCCTTTTCTTGCAGCCGAAGTTGGATAAGCCTGTCAACTCTTCATCAAATGTAGCAATAACAGTCATAGTTTTCCTTTGGAGTCCTCATCTCCAAAGGTTTGGTGTTATGATAAAGCATAGTAAATCATTTTTATGGTTTCTTCTTAATAACCTTGTTTTAGTCATAGAAACCTGTGATGTTAATCTTGACCATCAACAAATAAACGGGGTGAGAAGATGGACCAAAATGTGGGCAGTACCATCCCAGTCAGCCTCAGTGTGAACATAATAGAGAAGGATATCAGAGTAAATATTAGTTTTCTCTCGTCTTCTGATTGGGAGCACAGTGCGAGCACTGCCATGACTCCCTGCGATGTACCATTGTCCTTAGAACTGTGAGCCCAAATGACCTCTTCTTCCCTTACGTTGCCTCTGTTATTTGCTTTATTGTGGCAATGAGACAAGTAGCTAATCTAGGGATATGAGGATCCCTGTGCATGACAAAAGAGTATTTTTCTTTAAAAAATTTTTTTTTCACTTTTTAATTGTGTATGTATACATGAATGTGGGTGTCCATAGAAGCCTAAAGAGGGAGTCAGATTCTCTGGACCTGATGTGAACAGATGGTTGTGAGTGGCCAGATATGAATAAAAGTTCTCTTAGCATCTGAGCTAACTCTCCAGCCCTCTCCCCCCTATTTAGTATTTTACTTCTCTCTAGTACCAACTTCCTTGGTCAGATCCCCTGTAGTGGGCTTCCTGAGTCAGGCTAGGTGAATTTTTTGTAAAGACTCCTGATCTAGTCAGATACTGTGCAAGAGGTCACCTGATCCCCCAGCTGTCGCTCTTGAAAGCTGATTGGCCAGGATCATTTCCCCGGATGGAAAGTTCTCACATGCATGCATGACATCACCAAGTACCCATCACTCCCCTGGCCTGTTTACTTTTAGTTGCTCTGTTCCTACTGATCAACATACCCTGCCAGGGCCTTCTATGTTAATCAGATCTCAGATAAGCCTTGTCTTAGTCAGGGTTTCTATTCCTGCACAAACATCATGACCAAGAAGCAAGTTGGGGAGGAAAGGGTTTATTCAGCTTACTTTCACGTTGTTGTTTCATCACCAAAGAAAGTCAGGACTGGAACTCAAGCAGGTCAGGAAGCAGGAGCTGATACAGAGGCCATGGAGGGATGTTACTTACTGCTTGCTTCCCCTGGCTTGCTCAGCTTGCTCTCTTATAGAACCTAAGACCACCAGCCCAGGGACAGTACCACTCACATTGGGCTGGGTCCTTCCTCCTTGATCACTAATTGAGAAAATGCCTTATAGTTGGGATTCATGGAGGCGTTTCCACAATTGAGGCTCTTTTTTTCTGTGGTAATCCCAGCTTATGTCAAGTTGACACAGGAAACTAACCAGTACAAGCTTCTTCTGCTCCTCCTTCGCAAGTGAGTGTTGACAGGTTTATGAGGCAAGGTCTCCAATTAGTCAATCTCATGCTTTGGGGAAAATCATATTTAAACTCATCGCAGTCCTGTTTCATCATTTATGATGTAAGAGGCTTTATATATATGTAGTCAGACTCCTGTTTCTTGGGTTCCATTTTTGTGCACTTAAACACCTGTGCATCCAAAATATTTTTTAAAAATTGTATCCGTAATAAACAAGCGTAGACATTCTTATTGCAACCACTCCTTAAACAGTATGTTCTAACAACAATTTACATTCTATGAAGTGGTGTAAGTAATCTGGAGGTGGTAAAGTATACAGGAGGATGTTTGAAGATAATTAGCATATGCTATGCACATCTATGGTGATGATATCTGCAGGAGATACTGGATTCTAACATCCATGTACATCAAGGTGTTCCTACTATTACAAAAATTCTCTCAATTTAATTATAACAAAGTATGCATGTAAATTAGTATTAATAATGCTTAGTATATAATATGTTAATAACTTAATATTAAGTAAATGTAAATTAAATATTCAGCAGTAGGACTTTAGTTAGATAAACTATGATATAGTCAGACAATTAAAAGAGCAAATGATAATTCTTTTTAAAAACTTTATCTATTTTATTTTATTTGCATTGATATTTGCCTTCATGTATGTATGTGCACCATGTATGTACCTGGTGCCTGGGGAGGCCAGAGGAGGGGATCAGATTCTCAGGAATTAGAGTTACAGGTAGTTCTGAGTCACCATGTAGGTGCTGGCAGCTGAACCCAGGCGCCCTGCAAAAGCAGGACCTGCTTTTAACCACAGAACCATTTCTCCAGCTCCCCAAAGCATTTTGTTGTTGTTGTTTTGTTTTCTTGTTGAAACAATGTATGGCCAGAACGTGATATGTAAACCAGGCTGGCTTTAAACCCTCAGACATCTGCCTGCTTCTGCTTCCTAAATACTAGGATTATAGGTGTGAACTCCCATACCTGGTGATAATTCTTTTAAAATGTTTGTTTGTTCATTATATTTCACTGGAATGCATTCATGATAGAATGCTAGGTAAAAATAGTGTGACATTTCCGGATAACATTTTACCAGTCCCTACTAGTAGATTCCTGCACAAGTCTTTATGAATGAAATGAAAACACAAACACAGCACAAAGTCAGTAGTATTTCCCTGTATGATTGTACCATCAGTAATGTACAAAAAAAATGCATTCCTCCTTCCTTTCTTCTCCCTCTCCTCTCTTTCTTGAAGTTTTTTAATTTTTGAAGCAAGTCAACCACTTAACCCCCTGCTTAGCCTTCCTTTACTCCAGGATTCTCAGAACTCTTAATTCTCTCCGGTATCTAGAAAATGCCTCATTGCCCATTATATCCTGCTTGTAGTTTTGGTTAGCTTTGGTACCCTACTGATTCTGAGCCTGCTGATGGCCAAGCCCTCACTTTGCTTGCCAATACAATCTACATTGTGATGCCTGGCACAGAAAAGGCCAGACACACATTGGATGAGTGTTTAATAAACCCATTCCTGAAACAATCTTCTGCAACTTTAATTCTGAACCTTAACATTACCAGCTACTTTTCATTTCCCACATAAATAATATCTCTGCCTTTTTTTTCGTAAACGCTTTGTCTACACTTGAAAGAAATAGTCTCCAGATGTTCATGGGAGTTTGGGCTGGAGAATCCTTTGAGGGGAAGGTGACAGTATCAGACAGCCCATACCTACTGCCATCAATTATTTCTTCATACCTCTGTCTTTCACAGCTGAGAGATCTCGCTCACTTGCAATTCAGCTTCTCCTAGAAATGTCAACACAGAGTAAATATGCTATTCTAAGGCAGGAGGACATACTGGCACGATCCATCTAACGGTTATGTTGCTGGAGGTAATGAATGAATTGGCAATGTTTTGTTTGCTCAGCTTTTCTCAATTAGCTATGAAACACTGAGAAGAATGGGAATGGGGATGTGAAGGATGGGGGAGGATGAGTCTGTGGACTTCAGTGACTCCCATGAGGAGCTGTCACCATTTGAGCCCTCTTGGAGTGATCTATGCTTGTGATGTTCTCTATTTAGTCCCTTTCTCTAATGCCAGAGAATTAGGATTTCCCATCAGGAGTACTGGAAGGAATATGTCCGAGATGGAAGGGGAGGTCATACTGTACATGAAATGCCATTGAAAATCTTCCAACAACATTTTTTTCACAGGTTTTGATGAAACAAAATTTGGATGTGCCTGGGAGGAGACCAGTTTGACTAGTGCAAAGATTCACTATGGTCACAGGTTAGCAGGCAGGTTCTCTGTTGTATTTAGTCACTTGTATTTTCTGCATACCGTAAACTGTGTTTTCTTTGCATCTGTAATTGACCTAATTAATGTGCATGTTGACCTGTTTTACTTACCTGTTGCTGTGTTTGTATAAAAGGTCTTAGTAGTTAGCAAGCATGTGTCACTCTTGGAGTCATTCACCCTCCCCTGTCTCTCTCCTTTTACTTGAAGGATTATCTCTGCTGTCAGCATGATCTCAGATAATATCACATCTTCTCATTCATTTTTTGAGAGGGGGTCATTTATAACTAGACGGTGAGATTGAAACCAGCCTGAGTTTCTGATCTCTACCTTCCAAGTCCTGAGATTACAGGCATGAACTGTCATGTCTGACTCAACTCATCTCCTTGATAAACCAGTCCCTGTCATGGCCACTTTTTAGTGTAATCGGTAGGCTAGCAGTTCTTCAGCTCTGTGAAGCTTTCCTTAGCAATCCAAGCAAAACCAGTTCAAAGGATACTCACAGATGATCCCATATGGTATCCGACACACTAAGCATATCCTTTGGCTTTCTTTCAGAACTGTATGAAGCTTAATTTCTTGAGCTGATTGGAAAGACCTCACCCCTACCCATTGAATCCATTCCCTACCACACGAACCAGGTTCTAATTCCTTGAATATGGCTTCCTGGTTTGTTACACAGCTGTGCTCTTGTTATGCCCTGTACTTTTGCCTGTGATACTTTTCCTCTACTCTTCAAAAATCTCATTTGCATCCTTCAAAACCAAAATGATCCATCATGTCAGCAAGCATCATTTTTCATTCCTTCCTCTGGGTTTTCACAGTCCTTTAAACAAATCTATTCTCTGGCAATTACCCCCTGCCTTATAACTATGCGTTCACACTTGTTTGTCTGTTACTAGACTATGAACTTTTCGAGAGCCAAGAGCTGTCATTTATCTCTGGAGAGTCAGTGCTTAACACAGAGCCTGCCTCATCATAGATTCTTAATTCATGTTTATTGAATTTATTAATTAAGCCATAACCAAGGCATCACCATCCATTTAATTGCAAATGAAACTCCACAGATGAAATTAACAGCCTCATTTTGATCGGTCTCGCTGGTAAAACAGTGACAGGCATGGTGCTTCCCATAATGCCAGCCAATGAAGAGTAAAGAAAAGCACCCAAAGGGCACTGGCCTTGCCCTTGAAGAACTTACGGCACAGTTGGAGAGGTAAGTTTTTCATGCACAAAACAGGCTGAGGGCAAAATTGAGGCTGTTCGAATGCCATGCACACTGTAGGCTTGAGCTGTGAGCTCTATCACCAACTGGGCCAGGCCACGGGGGCATTATAGTCGGGCTCCCTTGGAGAGGATTCTGTGAGCATGGAGCAAGGCTACAACTCAACCAACCAATCAACCAACCAACCAACCAACACTCAACCAACCAACCAACCAACCAATCAACACTCAACCAACCAGCCAACCAGCCAACCAGCCAACCAACCAACCAACCAAGCAATCAATCAACACCTGTAGTTTGGGGATTGACAAGGAACTTGAGAGAAAGATATTCTATAAAGGTGAGATGGTGCAGGGAAATGCCACCCACAGGGATTAGGAGGTATCACACTAAATCAAATCTTTGCATACCCACGGGAGAACTGTGCTGTGTGACATCATCAGAGATTGACAGTTAAAACAACCCAGTTCCTCCCCTTTGATTTTTCCACGTACACAATCCTCCCACAACCTTGAAATAGTCATTTGGTTCAATAATATGTGATGGGGTGAGTGTTTCTAGGCCGAGTCTTCCTTTGACCTTATCTAGAATGCACCACCCTCTACCCTAGGCTAGTGCAGAATCGTCCTGTGAAGGATGCTCTTCCAAGGCTCCAAACACTCTGGCACTTCCCTCTGATGTGACTCATTGACGTGCTGCTGTGCTCACTGGTTTATTCTTAGGGAAAACAAGCATCATCCTGTATCTCTTCCCAGCACCTGAAACAAACTAGGAGCTCACGAAATTCTTGCTCCATGAATAATGCATGGTGTGCTGTCCTGCATGGCAGCCAGTCTATTCTTGTCTCCAGTTCCACCCAAGTTCATTGACAACTCAAGTCCTACACAGTGAATGGCAAGATTCCAACCCCTCAGAATCACCTGGTGACAAGCAATGGATGGACAGGTTTGCCCAGCCATCAGCTGGGCTGTCCACCCAGCTTGGGTAATAAAGATAGCAAAGCTTTGAGCCTGGAGAGGAATGTCTGCAAAGTACAGAAACAGACGTGTCCCAGCAGCCCTAGGCTCCTCTGATAACAAAAGCTTTCTGAGCAATAGCCCTTCAAAGCAACAAATCAAGACAGACAGCCTGCCAAAAACGTGCGGACCAAGCAGACTCTGAATCCCTTACCCACCAAGGAACAGCTATCCTAGCCCATCCATCAAGGAGACAACTCAAATTAGATGGTGCAAACATCAAGGAGGCTGAGTCTGCCTTCATGCACAGAGAAATGCACCCTGATTTCTTGGGCAAACTTGCCCCAAATGACCCTCCCTCCACATCCCAGGAACTTGAGGAATGAATCTGTTTCTTTGCCTATCACATTTTTCTTCATCTTTTGAGACTCTGCCCATATCAGAATAGCATGTCATTAAGAGCAGGTTAAGAGCAGGTTTTGATATTGCTGTGGTCAAGGATCTCAACAGTATTCAAATTCTGATTGTTGGTTGTCAAATTCTGATTTTCTGATCACCTCTTCCTTCCCAAAGAGGTATACACAAGGAAAAGCTATACAATCCCCTTTAACCTAACACTATAATGTAGGGCCCTTGGAATGAGCAGAATTGGGTTATAAATCTAACCTGGTACCCAAGAAATGCTTCTGTCTTCTAAAGGAGAAGACTATCACTTCTGGCTTGAGGAGGAGTCATTGAACGCAGCAATCCTAGTTTATGAAGGGTTGGTGATATTATCTTTGGTACTACTGTCATGAGGATTCATGAAGAATAACTTACAGTGTTGTATAGTTTTTGCTCTCTTTCCCTCTTCTAAGCCATAAAGTAAAGTGAAGCAAACTTAGACTTCTGTTCTTGGAGTATAGGTAAGGGGGGACCTGCAGAGGCTGAGCCACGGAGAATTGTGTTCAGACCTCAGGTCCCAAAATGAGACACAGCCCATCTCACCCCTGAGAACTTTCTTCCTTATCTGATGATTCATTGTCAGGCTCTTCCACTGGGAGTGAGGGTAACCTCTGAGCTCAAGACCATACCTACTGTCAGACTAATCCAGTCTATCAACATGTATAGTCTGGTATAGCACTGAACATTTTCTAGATGAGCAAGTCGAAGTACAGAAAGCTAAAAATTACACTTCAAAGGTAACATACCCGATTAACTCCAAACCCTATGTGAGCATTCCATTTGGTTTTCTATCTCTAATGCTAGGCTGAAACTAACTTTCACTGTAATTTACTTATAGTCCTTTATTTGTTCTCTGGCATAATCTAGAAAAAATTTCCATCATTTGAGGACTGTTAGATCATGTCGTTCAGTGAACTGTAAGACCCATGTGTAGTTGAGAGGAATGATGCCCAGGAGGCAGTCCTGGGTCCCTTTTGTTCCAACCCTTTCCAGAACGAACATCTCTGGGCTCTTTCAAGAGTTATAGCAAGGATAAGACAAGAGACATTATCATTCTTAAAAAATAAAAATAAAACCCAACTAATGCATCTGTTCGTTTCTCTCTGGAAATAAGACAAAAATCAAATATTGATTGTTGGTTGTCCAGCTATGGCCCTTGATAGACTAGCATAAGGCCAGCAGAGATGAAGGCTTCAGCACAGTGCTGGGTAATTTGCTACTTGATACAGCTGAGGAAAAGCTTGGGATGCTTCACTCAGGCCTTTTGTCCCGGGATAAGAGTTTCACTTGGACCACTTCTCTAAGTTCTGGACTCCAGCAATCTATGCTGCTTCTTCAGTTTGATGTTTCCTGGGCTTTCTAACTCGAGGTTTCCCAACCTGCACTACAATCTCTCTATCTCAAACACACGTCTCTCCCTCACTCCTCTGGCACATGCTTTTATTCCCTCATAATTCATTAATTCATTAAGTTAAATAGTATATTTACTATTACCTTTATCCTATGCATTGTTCTGGTGGGCAGCTAGAAAAATTGATGCAAAGGAACAATATCTCAGTTTTCATGGGACTCGAGTTAGAAAATGATGGATAATTGGCTAGGTACACCAATTTCTGCCAGCTCCTTGGTCCTTTCCACATCTCAGTACAATCATTTGCTGGCTGTTGGGACCAAAATCTTGAAGTCCAGTTTAATCTTTGCCTCTTATTTTCATGCTCAAGTTTGCAAACAAGTTCCAGTGTCTCCAACACCTACTTGGGATGGGGTCAGTGTAGCGGTGTTGGGAGCAGATGTAGTCAGGCATGATCACTAGATGTGTCTTATGCTTTCTTTGTGGAGAAAGAGGAATAGAAGAAAATATTTTACTACATTCTTCAGAGATATAGGATTGGAATCAGTCTCCAAACACAATCTCTTTTGTAACTAGGGCGATCTGCACTGCTGTATCCTTTGGTTTTCTATTTCTTCTGGACTCCATTCTTTAAGCTTCAGGTCCCCAGTTTCTCTCCTGGACTCTGAGAGCTATTGGTCCTTATCTTCCATTTGTACTTACTCCAAGGTAGATCCCATGCTGGGTCTAAGAAGCCTAACTGATACACAGGCACTCTAACCCACCTCTGTACCCATGATCCCTCTGCCTGGGTTGATGGTTTTAGAGATGTCTTGCCGTGTTCAAAGGGGTTCAAGTGGAGTAAGCTAGATGATTTTTTTTTTAAAGCACAAAAGCACGGCATATGTCGTTTCTGCAAGACAGTCATCAAATGACCGGTTGCAAGCTGCCAAATGCCCAAATGCAAGGAAGCAACAGAATTTCTCCACAGTGCTCACACAAAGACCAGCTGGGCTTCAGGGACTCAGCTGGCTTCTGTGCTGTTTCCGAGTCCTAGCAGCAGCCAGAACTTTCTGTGTGACAAAGGGTGAAGGCTGAGAGCTCCTTATGTTGACTCTAGAACTTCCTGCTTGTAGATGTTATCTAGAATCTGGTTTCTGTCTTTTCTCTCTGCCCCTGGGCTGGGGGTGAGAAATAGGGGTTTCATGCTTTGACATAGCCTGTGTACTTCTCTTCTTCCTGAGACCAAATATTTCCAGTGTCAAAAGTGATCATGTCATCAATCTTCTGCCAGGACAACTGCATAGAATGACTGGATGAAGTTAGGTGAGAAAAATGACACCCCGAATGTACTAGAATGTCTGCACCATGCTTGCATTTTCTTTGTTTATTTTGACTGTTCTAAATTGCTAATTGGTTATGATTTTTACAAATATGACGTGTGTTAGGGGTAGCAGTGGAGCTGGAGAGTATTGGGCCTTCTCTAAGCTGCCTGGTGAGATCCACCAAGAGTTCGGTGGAACTTGTGGCCCTTTCCAAGGCCACAGCTCTTGCAGTCTGCAGATGTCAGCTCATGCATCTTTCTGTGCCTGTGGACTGGTTTGGTGATCCACTGAGTGTCAGGATTTCTTCTGATAGCTTTATGGAATGGATCAATGATGATAACCTACAAAAATTTATATATGGAATCTTCACCAACCCAATAGGAATTCAGGACTCTCAAAGCCCCACAATGGCACCCAGCTCTCTCCTCAGCAACAGACTGAAGGCTTCGGGAAAATTTCAGTTGGGTAACACCATGGGAGACAGACAGACTTGCCATAAGTTGTACCCTTAGGAGCCAAGTGTTTGTGACCACTACATTGGACATGAATCTTACAAATGACAAAACCTTGTTTAGCCTTGTATCCCAGTCTTCATGCTTTATTGGGCCAGGTAGGGCAGGGAGCCCTGTGCAGTGCAGAGGAGAGCTGGCGGTATTGCCAGCAGCGGACCTTCAGAAGAAAGCACATCATGTCAGACTGCTTCTTTCTCCACAGCTCCTAAATGTATTTACATGCACCCATCTTGGATCACCTGAAAGCTGCTGCCAGAGGAAAGGAAGAAGCCTTTCTCCCACAATCCTTTTTGTCCCATGCTTGCATTTTCATTGATGATAGACTCACAGTATGAGGGATGGTTAGCTCAACAAAGAACTGACAGTTTGAATTTTTTAAGGAGTTGCCCTGTGTATAATGTCATTTAATCTTCACATAAATTTGGAATTAAGATGTCATTATGAAACCCATCACTTTGTACACATAAAGGAAAATATAATCTTGTGAATAGATGTGTGTGTTTGTCTCTCTGTCTATGTCTCTGTCTCTCTGTTTCTTTGTCTCTGTTTCTTTGTCTCTGTTTCTCTCTCTCTCTCTCTCTCTCTCTCTCTCTCTCTCTCTCTCTCTCTTTTCTGTGTGTGTATAAGTATGTGCTTTGCATCTTTAGGATGTGGGGGAGGAAGCTCCAGTGGCTACTGCTTGATAACTGCATACTGACAGGTTGGTTACCTCTGCTCAGGATCCTTATGGACTAGCAGCCTGAGCTGGCCAAAAGTATTTTCTACATCACTGACACCTCTTTCAAACAGCTATCAAGAGATGGCCAGGAAGGCAAGACTCAAAAATAGAGCTTGGGAAACCTTTTTGTGTGTGGAATTTCTTGCAGCACACTTGGAACACACAAACTTATCCTCATTTTTTTTGCAATGTAATCCTCCTTTTGCCTAGAATAAATGGAGACTTCTGCTCCTTTGCCCATCTGTCTTAGTCAGGGTTTGCATTCCTGTACAAACATCATGACCAAGAAGCAAGTTGGGAAGGAAAGGGTTTATTCCGCTTACATTTCTGCATTGCTGTTCATCACCAAAGGAAGTCAGGACAGGAACTCACACATGGCAGGAACTTGGAGACAGGAGCTGATGTAGAGGCCATGGAGGGTGTTGCTTACTGGCTTGGTTCCCCTGGCTTGCTCAACTTGCTTTCTTATAGAACCCAGGATTGCTAACCCAGAGGTGGCATCATCCACAATGGGCTGGTCCCTCCCCACTTGATCACTAGTTGAGAAAATACCTTATAGTTGGATCTCATGGAGGCATTTCCTCAAAGGAGGCTCTGTTCTCTGTGATAACTCTAGCTTGTGTCAAGTTGGCACACAAAACCAATCAGTACACCATCTCAGGTAAGTCCAGACTGGGGAATATTTTCTCCTTGACAATTCTACATATCAGTTTTCCAAGAAAGCCAAGAGAAATGACTGCTTTGACTTCTCTGCATTCTTTTGTGCATCTAATGTCTATGTCTTTAGTGATAAGAACCAAAGTCACCTCCTTTCTCGCACTTATCTTAGTGGTGTGGTGGTTTGACTGGGAAACTCCCCATAGGCTCATATACATGAATGCTTAGCCATCAGAGAGTAGTTCTATTTGAGAAGGATTAGGAGGTGTGACTTGTCAGAGTAGGTGTGGCCTTGTTGGAGGAAGTGTGTCTCTGTGAGTGTGCTTTGAGGTTTCAAAAGACCATGCCAGGCCTAGTTCTCTCTCTTGGCCTGCAGGTCAGGAAGTGGCTCTCAGACATTGCTCCAATGTCATGCATGGACTAACCCTCTGAACTTGTAAGCAAGCTTCCAACTAAATACTTTCTTTTTTAAGAGTTGCTTTGGTCATGGTGTCTCTTCATAGCAATAGAACAGTGATTTTAAAAGTAGGTTCCCTTCTATCCTCATATCCACAAATGATGCATTTCTAAGGCTCACTTGGTTCTTTGGAAGGGCTGTCAGATGCTTTAACATGTGTCTGTTGGGTATTTATTTCTGTGTGTATGAAAATGAAGCAGAATGGCCCTCATTGTTCGTGCTTACCTAGACATTCTTTGAGATGAGGAGGACTTGCTAGGCTCAGGGTCTGTTTTACCAGCCAGCATCATTAGAATTCTGCTCTGGAAAATATTAGGCACTGGCTCAGTAGTCCTGACTTATACCTTCTATTGTCTCTCTTAATTTCTCTAATTTTACACCTTTGTCTTTCCTCTCGTCTCTTCTTTCTGTGTTGAGTCTCCTACTCAACTACAATCCTTTGATATTTCTCTTTCACATGAGAACCCAGAAGTAAGGAGAAATTTATGCCAGGACCCAGGTACTCTCCAACTACTCATATCCTAAACACTGGTGGGCACACACAGAAAGGGAAGCAGGAAGATTTCTAAGAAAACCAAGGAGAAGTTCTGTTAGAGCACATCTTAGCTATAAACAAGCCTGCAAGCCATCAGGCAATACTATTAAAATGCAGAGACTGATCGAGGAGGTCTGGGGTCTTCATTTCTAATGAGCTGCCAGGTGATACTCATGGGTTTCATACCTGAGGAATCTGGATTAGTACTACTGAAAGGTGGTACAGAGACAACCCATGTAAGCACAGCCCGGGAGCTCTTATAAACAAATAGTGTCAGGGGCCCATCCCTGATCCATGGAGAAATGTTGGCTTCTCCTGGGTAGCTAATTACTGTCCCGTCTTGTTTGTTTTACGGCAGTGTCTTCATCTTTCCTCTCACACTCCTTCAGGATTATGTAACACAAACAGTTACAGCTGCTCTGGGCAGGACTTGGTTAAATTAGGATCTGGTCAAGTAGGAAAATCACTAATTTCCCTAAGGAGCCCCAACAGTCCTGCTGGCAGCTGGCCCCCCTCTCGGAGTCATTGGAAGCTGCAAACAGGATCTTGTGCAATGTTTGCAGAAGGTAATGTGGCTGAATTAATGATGATGCAGGAGCCTTCACAGAGGTGAGTCTTGACTCTTTTAATTGAACCATTTCTCAACCCCAGTGCCGCCTTGCTGCCACCGCTACAGTCTGTACTCTCCACTCAGAGACAAACATATTGCAGATTAATTCTCCCACTCGAACTGATAAACTATCTGACACATAATTTATACTCATTTATTTCTGCCTTAATCTAGCTCGACTCTTTTTCTACTACTCTGTCAGCCGGAGTGCTTTGAAGGAAATTCATCTTTAGTGTACACAGCTCACATAGAGTCCAATCACTAACTATAGAAGACGTTCAGAGGCAAGGAAGGTCTGGGCTTTCTAAATTCCTTCTGGCAAATACTCTTAGACATCACCATGCTTGAGTCCTTTCCGTAAGATAAACCATATTTTGTTCCATCCCAAATAAGTTTTCCTCAAGCTGTTCTATCTTGATGTGTAAACTTGCTATACATGGCTATTTTTCCATTGCATTTTGCCATCTGCCCAGCCCATCCAGTCCTATTTGCCCAGACACCTTCCCTAACTGAAGATTTACACTCTAGGAGACCAAAGCCATGCCATTTAGCTAGAGACAGCTGTCTTCTTCACTGTCTTTTTTCATGAAGGGAAGACCAGCAGTTTTGATTATGACCTCTATACTCCAGCTCTCCATGATTTCTGGGCTTTTGGCCTTGCTTATACAGGTCCCTACGGTTATGTCTTGCTACAGCTAATCTCTATGCTAGTATCTAGTTTTAGATATAAACTAAAGTGCTTCCAGAAACACCAAAACTGGAAACTCAACTTTTATATTTAGATAGCAGTTTCAGTTTTGTTAGCACCCTTCTTCCCAGTTGGACTCCTATTTCTGTGCTTCCAGAATGTCCCATCCTGACCCTGGAGACTCCTCTGGAGACTGTGAGAGTACTTGATGACTCTCGGTAAGAGGGTCTGAACAAGTTGGGGATTTAGCTCAGTGGTAGAGCTCTTGCCTAGCAAGCGCAAGGCCCTGGGTTCGGTCCTCAGCTCCAAAAACAAAACAAACAAACAAACAAAAGAGGATCTGAACAGCGTGAGGGGACATGGAGTTAATGGAGCACAGCTAGCAGGTGTGTTCATGGCAATCCCATGAGCACTTTGAGAGACCTATTAAGGCAACTCATCAAACTTTCTTGGGATAGAGAGTATGATGGGAGGAGACAAGTAACAGTTAAGATTTTGGAATCTGCCTAATGCTCTTCTACCATAAAGCAAAGGCAAGAAGTGTAGATCCAAGCAAAGCATGATTTTAGATTTCAATCTTCATTCTAGAGGACAAAATGAAACAGGACAGCACTCTGTATTTCTTAGTAAGTTTCCAAGCTGTGGATATTCTTAGATGTCACTTGAGACTGTGTATCTGGGGATGCCTGAGTGCATGCCTGTATAGGGGAGTGGTAGAGATTCCAGAAGAAACTGTTTTTCCTTGATAAGGCCTAACTCCATGATCAACCTTTTGGGCACTGTTTATTGGATTTCTATTGACCTCTTCATCCTCACATAATCTGTCATGCCATTGCTCTGAAGAAAGTCCATTGGCATTTGGTCACCACCCCTTGGCTGAATCTTTAGAGATATTTCTACAAGTTAGGAAACTGTCAGATTACACGCATGTCTTTGGTACTGGCTCTGAATGGGATTTGGCCTTATACCCTTATGCAGGGTCTTCTTCAATTCTTATAAAAATGCTAACCCTTATAACCCTAATCTCTGGTTTTATCCCCACCTGTTGTACATCCCCATTCCTGGACCACATATTTGGTTCTGTTAAGATGAAGATATCTTGTGTAAGGCAGGGGATAAAGGAGAAAAAAACGCAGGTGAAGAGAAACGATTAAAAAAGAGCCTAGAGAGGAAATGAGTGTCTTTGGCAGTACAGAGGAGGTAAGAATGCCCTTCTCTGCCTCAGGCCAGAGGGAGGGACAAGATGCTGAGAACTCTCCATGACTGAAGATACTGAGGGTCCCCCAGCATTCAGCAACTACTTAGCCAAGCCCTGTGGAGCCTTCCTAAACCCCTTGCATTCTGTCACTGTTCGTGAACTCAATCTGTCTCTGATTAAGTTGGGAGTGAAGAAGATATCTGGAGCTAGAATCTTCAAACTAAAGCCAACTGCTTCATCACTAACTCTTCTTTATAGACAAACAAGTGATCTCAACCCTAGAAGAAACTGTGACAATTCCTGCCCCTTTGCAGTACATGCTCAACAAGTCCAGGGCTTAGAGTTGAGGACGCTCAGAGTTGCAGATGCTCAGGCAATGGGCAACCTCATCTTTAAGCAGGAGGAATAGATATGAAAATGTGAGGTTATTCTACTGAGAACACGTCTTTTTGGCTACGTGTGAGATTTCAGGATGCTCCGAAAGTAGGGATAAAAAAGCTAGTGTTCCTCCAGAAAGGATTCTTTTGCTTATCTCAGAAACAGTGTTCTTGGAGCAGAGGCAAGGGCCTCTGGATTTATTTCCATGTTCAGTGAGAGCTAATCATTGCTTTTGTGCATAGCAGGCATTTCTCCATTCTTTTACCATTCCTCTGCTCCATGCTCTCCTTTTTCGGTCTTTTTTCTTCTGTCAGTCTAAGTTTAGACACAAATATCTGAAATCATGCTAAGTATTCCAAACATAGGGAAACCACCAGTTGGGATACATTGCAAAGGCACTGGATGGGCTAAGAGATGCACAAAGAGGAAAACTAGCTACTCCACAGTTTGGGAACAGCAGGAAGCTAATACTGTTTAATGGCTGGAGAAACCCAAACAGAAGTTCTACAGCCCAGCAGCTCATGGTACTTGACACTACTGGGGGCTGTAGTTACTCGGACTCATTGGGGCATTGCAGAGGGAAAGAGTCTATTGGAGGATATAGCTGCCAGCTAATGCCACTGCTGAATCCTTGCATTCTGCAAGTGCTGGTCCCTCTGGTCATCATATACTGCAACTCTTGTTAGTATAGACCAGAGCAAGAGAGGACAAGAATGGTGTGAAGGATAAGAAGGTAATGATTGATATGTTCCTCTATATTCCATCATTCAATTCTACCTTCTCTGAGTCTTTCATTTTTCTTTTTTCCAGACTATGAGAAATAAACTTTATAAAAGGCATTAGAGAACTAAAGTAGAGAACACAAAGCAGTTTATGTCCTGGCAAAGTCAGTCCTCAGTCTAGAATGGCTACTGTGCTGAGTGGGTGAGAGAACGGGTTTTAACCCTCAACATCACAAACTCCTTCAGCCCCTCCTCTTTGGCTGAGTAATCAGGAAGGTGCAATCTTACATTCATCTGGGTTTTCTCTTTCTCTCTGTCCTTTTCATTTCCCCAACAAAAGTCACCGACAGCGTCATCTCTATATTTAATGTTTTACAATTTGTTTATTGTAAAGCTTTCTGGGACGGTGGCCTGGGTATGTCAGAAGCTTGTAAGACAAGCTTGATGGTTCATTATTTTCTACTCTGAACTTAGAGAGGTGGTGGAGGTAGCTCGCTGGCTACACTGGCAGACTCTAGCAGGGCCTGGTGCTTCCTGGTTATCTGTCTTACAACTTAAGATGGCTCTGGTCACTTTGAAAAATGAACCATCAGATATCAGCCTTCATATTGATGCGTTCAGTGAACACCTACACTTGTACCAGGAATTACGCTTGCTGGGAGACAAGGGGGTGGATTCAGAAACAGGAACAATGGCAACATCTCCTCAGGTGCAGGTGCAAGAAACATACTCCCTTTCCTTTTTAGGCAGGGATTAAGAATTGCCACCGGAAATGGGCCCTTCCAAGTTCCCTGTATCTTACCCTTACCTGGGCTGCTTTTGCTTAAAGACCATAGGGCAATCTTTGAGTGATTCAGAGGCAATGAACTGCTATATACACTGGACATTCCTGGGCTCTGTGAAAAGGAAAAGGGCACGTGAAGTAGAGTATTTACCTCAGAACCCTACAGTCTCATGAGGACATGTGGCATCCCTAGCATTGTGGACAGTCTTCCAACTCTGAACTGACTTCTCAAAGGCTGCTTGTAGGGTCCACAGGAGTTCAGTGGGAGTGAGTAGGGTCTGGAGAGGCTTCCTGGGGAAAGAGATTTTGGCCTGGGCAGGAATGAGTTGCATCAGAGATGAACACAGCAATCTTGGATGTGCACTCAACTCATCCTTATGTTTTTGGACACAACACTGCTACTTGTGGCTTCTTCATGCTATGGAAAGCCAGCATTAGAAGGCAGAGATACACAGAGCTCACTTCCCTTTATCATAGTCTTAGGCTAATGACCTTACCTTAGTCAATCACTTAAGCCTGTGGGACTTGAATTCATGATGAGGGGATCATGACGCACTTCCTGATAACACAGATCTAGAACATATGGAATCTTGTGGTTCCATCCAGTTGCAGCTCCAGGGCCTGAACTGACTCATCCGAGCCCAGGGCACGAGACCTCTAATTTACATGGAGCAATCTAGAATCCAGAAAGCCCTGGTTCTTCCTCCTCAGTGCAGATCCTCATTCTGTCTTTGCTGTAGTGCATGTCTTGGAGCTGCTGATCCAATTAGATGCCTCCAGATTTATTATTCTTGTTGGCTCCTATGCAGGCCCTTGCATATGGGCCCACAGAGGATAGCAGTCAGGTAGGCATCGGTTCTCATGGAGGAGAAACTGTCAGCAGGCAAGAAAGTGAAGGGTGACATGGGCATGGGTTGTTCTTTGTTCCCTGTCTGCTTTTTACCTCATATCAAAGTCTAAAGTCCTGCAGCAGGTTGTGGACACTTCAAGGCCCCTCAGATTTCCCTACAATGAATCACGACAGCTTATCAGATTTCCAGTTTGTTTCTCAGACAGGGATGCTACTGTCCAGAGAGCCTCATTAGTATCTTGCTGGAAGGAGACCAGGTAGACTGCCTCTCTTTTCCTCCCCAGGCTCCAATGTGGCAGTTTCCAACCAGTGTCTCCTCTCCTTCCCCTGGCACTGTGAACTCTTGTGCTGGAAATACAGCAATGCCTTACAAGATAGAGATGAAAGGAAGAAATTATGCATTTATTTGCTGAAAACTTAAGATAGATTGGAAGAGTCACCTTTTCCAACTCTCACTGAGTTCTAACATGTGCTTTTTTTTTTTTTTTTTGAGCTGAAAAAGAAAAAGTGGAACCATGGCGATCTGAGTTACTGTGCCTATGGACATAGTTATATATGTCATCTATACCTATGTCCTTTCTGAAGGAGGATAGAGAGGACAATTGCCAATGATACCCCTTCTCCTGCCATGGGCTGGTGCAACAGAGATGATAGTAGGGTACTCTAGACTCTCAAAGTATCCAGGAAGCAGCAGCTAACAGGGAGTCTTTCAAAACAGCATGTCTACACATCACCCAGGGAGCTTATTAACATGCCCATTCTAGTACAGTAGGCTTACTAAGGGTAATTGAAGACTCCTAGGCACTGCTGTGCAAAATGAGGACATTTGTTGATTCTTCTAGAATAAAATCATTTCTAACTTCTTTAGTAAAGTTCTGATGATTCCTTTGTTCTGCTGGTTTCTAAAGTTCTGATGGTTCCTCTTTTCATGGACCCACTAAAATATGCCTCTTAAACTTAACTTATCATGTGAAAAAAAAAAAGATAGATATCAGTGAAGATGCAGGGGATGGGCCACTCATGTATTGCTTTGTAGGGACTGGAATGATCCTTGAAGAATAGCAGAATTCCTGAGAGATCAAACTTGTAAGCTGAAAGGAGCTATAGAGCTCTTGTCCAATTCTCATTTAATGATAGAGAAGGCAGTGGAGGGACAGTTGAATGGTACAGGGGTTTCTTGTCCTGTGTAAGGGTCTGGGTTTGATCCTCAGGAGTGTATCAATCAGTCAGTCAGTCAATCAATCAATCAATCAATCAGTCAAATGAAACTATTATCAGCTTAGCATCAAATACAGCATGACCCATCAATATTGGTTGAGTTCATCAGTATCTTGCTTTACAAAACCCATCAGAATAAGGGACTTTTTGTTATTCATTTTTTAAAAAATATTCTCCACTGAGAGTTGTTCCAGTTTGATTTCTGTTGTTGTGAGAAACACCATGATCAAAATCAATGGAGGAAGGAAAAGGTTTCTTTGGCTTGTACTTTTATATCACAGTCTGTCACATTAGGGCAGCAGCTCAAGCTGGGAACCCGGAGGCAGGAACTGAAGCAGAGGCCATGGAGGAGTACTGCTTACGCACTTGTTCCCCCACATCTCACTCAGCTACTTTGCTGGTACAGCCCAGGCCCACCTACGACTGGCAGTGCCTTTTTACATCAATTAGCCGTTAAGGAAATGTCCCCACATACCTGCCCAGAGGTCTATCTTATGGAGGCAATTCCTCAGTTGAGACTTGTGCTTTCTGGATGACACTAGTTTATGTCAAGGTGACAAAAACTAACAGGTGTAAGAACTGCAACTCAACATTTCCAGAGACTAAGAACTTTTCCTCATAAGGTGCATGTACTGACTGTGCTGTGTGATGTATGGGGCTAAGTCCCCCCCAACCCCAGTATCAACCAGTGTAGAGTTTTATGTGAAATGTGATTTTTAAATATTGGTAATTCAAATGATAAGAAGAAATAATTCAGATTCAAAATAGGAAACATCACAGTTAAGATAGGTTTCCCGCAGAGGACACCAGCTTGCTTTCAGTCTTTGATCCACGTGTATGTCAGGGACTGGAGAGTGGATGTCAGAGTGAAGAGCTAAGGCACAGAAAGAGTCCTTGCTGTCTTCCTTCTGACTCTCTCATCCTGAGGAAAATTTCTTGTCTAAATAAAGAAAGGAAGCATGCTGACAGGCAGGATGAGGGCGGTTAATCAAACTGCAGAATTCTCTCTTCATGTATCCAGAATAAGATAAGACATTTGAAAGATTTGAAGTTAGCTCAGAGCATTCTTGGAAACTGCCTTCAGGAAGAGTGTGTCGGTCACCTTACAGCAGGCAACTGGGGATTTCTCTGAACTGGTTTAATAAGAAGACCATAGAAAGTTCCCGACATCCACCTTCACACTGGCTGAGAAAGTCTGTGTGGTAACCTCAGGGCAACTGAAACTATAGTGTATCTGTTTGGTAGAAATATTTGATAAGTATTTGACTGAAGCATTAGTGTATTGTAGTGTTTCTTTATCATTGTCTACTTGGGTGGGCTGAGAGATACTTCAGGGATCAGTGTAGTGTACCCATTAGGCCTTACCATAGACAGCTCACTTGGGCCTTGATGTATGAAAATATGACAAAACATAGCAGGTGGGGGCTATTTTGAAGGAAGTAGATCGTTGTGTGGGTATCATTGTAGCTGTATATTGCCCTAGCCCTTTCTGGCATCCATCTTTCTCTTCTTCCTGGCTGCACCGTGTGAATCACCCTTTTCTTCCATTATGATGGACTGGAATAAATCCTCCCTCTTTGTAAGTCGTTTGTCAGTTATTTTTGTCACAGATATGCAGAACACACACACACACACACACACACACACAATTAACTTTCACAAATTGAAAATGTGTGTATGTATTAGCTATTTTTGCCTATTTCTTTGTGGTTTCAGAGGGGTTTCAGGCTTTCAGATGATTGGCCCTATGCTACTGAGACAGAAAATCTCAGAGATGGGAACATGCCACATAGGACAGTTATTTGCACCATGGTTGACAATGAAGGAGAGAATAACTAGAAGCAGGGCTGGGCTATAACCTTGAGAGTCCTACCCCTAGAGGCCCAAATCCACTCAATAGGTCACCTCCTAAAGATTCTACAGTGTCCAAAGCACAAGTCTGAGAGGGCCATTTTAGATCCAAACCAGAACATCATGGAACCATGGCCCAAATCCAAAAACCACAAGGCATCTTCCAAGACCCCTTCATATTCAATTTTTAGTTATTCCCTTCAAAGTGACCACTATTCTAACCTCTGATATCCTGGTTTATCTGCCTTCCCACCCACTTATTGTCTACATGCCCATCTACTGCTGGGAACAAATTCTGAAAAATGTACTATATGGCTTTATCACTGTGTGGACACAGCAGTGTGACTGTAAGACAGACATGATAGAAATTGCTTGGTCTGGGCCCTTGGTTTTGTAAGGAGGCGCAGTAAGCAGGAGATGGATAAGGATGCTGTTGGCATAACACTGCATAATCTTTCATTGTAACTTTCTTTTCTGAGTAAAAGGAACATGCTCTAAAATAAGGATAAAAGCAGAATGTAGCAAATCCACATGTGTTATCTTTACCTGGCTGTATGTACTGTCCCTATGTGTGTGTGTTTTGCTGACTGATGAATGGAGAATCTGTTTCCATCAACATGAACAAGCAAATTGTGGATTATTCTATAATAATAACTACAATCACTAGGAAGTAGAAAATTTGGTTCCAATATAATCTTATGGGACCATGTTACATCACACTATTCTTCAGGGAATATGAACAAATAGTTTATTCACTCTAGAGAAGAAACTAATGGTCAGCAAAAGTAATGATATCATCAAAGTCAAGCTTGATCAGTCAATGACCTTATCAGGGTTATTGATATGAGTATAGATGAAGGGTTATTTATAGGAACATAGACAGCTCAGAGCAGCTGCATCAGAGAATGGGCAACATGGGTAACAACTCATGAGAGACCTGGAGCATCTTCCCAGCTTTCAAGTAACTCCACAGGTCAGAGCATCTCTTCAGAAGTCCTTATTGCTTTTATAACTTTGGGGGAAAGACCTTGTATATCTAATAAATTTCAGGAACTTTCTGAGACTTGGGAGTTGTTTATTCCTGAGTCTTAGGAGCCTCCCTTTAGAACTTCCTGAGTGACCTCCATCCAGGATGGACTGTTCCAACTCCGGAATTTGCTACAACAGACAGTTCTTGCTGTTGAACAGACTGTCTTTTTTTTTTAAGTGTATGACTATATATTCATGTTGGCTTTTCTCAGTTTTTTTGAGAAGCAATTCTTTCAATACTGTGTATATATTTGAGGCATATCACTGCTGTATACTATTACATGTGTGTGTGCCACTATCCATTCAATAATTAACATATGTTTGGGTAATTTCCATTTGGGGATACTCCAAATTATTCCACTATTAGATTTTGGTAGCTATTTTACATTGTTTTGGATATATGGATGGGAATAGTATTTCTGGGTTATGGGATATACAAATGCTAAATCTTTGAACTGCCAACAGCAATCCAATCTGGCTACATGAGAGCCACACAGCAGTGTTTGAGAGCTCTGATTATGCCACTTCTTCACATTGCTTACTAAATAACAGAACAATCTCCTCTTCCTCAGTGGTGATAGACAGTATACATTACTGCTTTGATTTATATTTTCTATGGTGTCTGGTTGAGTGGACCAGCTAAAAAATGTCCAACAGGTATATGGCTCAGGTTGTCAGTATTTCTGTTCACTGACTGAAAGAACAAGATGCTGTTCAGTCTAAACAGTGCTTAGACCTGGTGTCTTAGCTTCAATATTGACTAACTTCTCCTTTCCATTTGTTTGAGCACATTTTCTTTCAACTACTCCAAGGTCATAGAGGTGCTGTTCCTTAAATCTTATAACATTCTACATTCAAATTTCAAATAGAAATCTGAAGTTTTTTTTTTTTACCACATTTTAGTGACCTCCCCCTCCCAATTTCAGTGACTTCACAGTATATGTAAGAGGCTACAATGTTTGAAGCAAAAACTCCAAACCAGCTTTGGGCTTTCTGTCATACACTGTCTGAAAGACAGCTGGGCAGCTTCTCTGGGCCTCAATTTCTTAATATAGGACAAGCCTTCCTTATAGTTTTCTTGTAAAGAGTGGTTGTAGTGACACAGCTTTTGTGCTTTGAGCAGGTGTCCCTCACTCCCAAGATATTCGTGTGTTAGAAACTTGGTCTTAAGTGCAGTAACATGGAGAGGAAGTAGCTGGGTCTTGAAGGCTCTGTCTTCCTGAGTGGAGTAATAGAGTAGTGGCCTGATAAGGGAGTGAGCTCTCTCTAGTACACTTGTTCTGTCTCACTATGTGATGCCCACTACCATGTTAGGATGCAGGAACAGCCCTTACTAGATGCCAAACTGATGCTTATACCTCATGCTTGAGATTTCTTGGTCCGAGAAGTATGAGTCAAATAAACTATATACAAGGTTGAGGACAGGAGACTCTGACTCTTGGAGTTGCCTGCAAACAGGTTAGGTATCTCCAGGATTCTAGCTTTCTTGATTTGTTGCTCATGCTGGGGTGGGCATTCAATGATCAGGACCTCACATATGATAAATGTTTATTAGGCCCCAGTTTTTATTAATGGGCTTTACATAAAAAGAAAAGAGAAAGAGAAAGAAGATTATGGAAGGCAGACATGGGAAATCAGTGTGTTAAAATGCTGCTGAGGATGGAGGGGAAGGGATAGAAAGCCCTTTACTTGTCTTTCTAGAACATGGGACAGCCATAGTGTAAAATTCAGAAGGTTCTAAGGCTTTTATTCTGGAAAGGCAAAGTAACAAGCTCAGATAGTTCAGACATTCTTGCAACATTTGTACCCTCCCATAGGGTGTGGAGGATAGAGCATATGCAGTCCCATTGATCACCTTGAAGTCATGAATGGATATTGATTGGTCAGCTCATTGGGAAGCACTCATTGGGTAGAGTGTGCTCTGCTGGTGGCCCAGAAGTTCACTTCCTTACCTGTTTTCTAAGAGGCAGATTGATTGTCCTTTGGGGTCAGGACAGGTGATTTTCCCAGAGCTAGGTCCTGTGGGACAATGGGTGACTCCAAGCATTAGAGCATTATCTCTGGGACACTGAGTTAAGATTCCAAGAATCTTTTCTGGATTTAGTAGGAGTAACTGTAATACATTGTGTGTAAATTTCATTTGTATTTTATTTTAAAAATATTGAAAGTCTATTACAAAGAACTTGCTGATTAAGAGGTGATACAGAACTCTCTTAGGGACAAGAAAATGTGCTGTTAGCCTCTCTCTCTCTCTCTCTCTCTCTCTCTCTCTCTCTCTCTCTCTGTGTGTGTGTGTGTGTGTGTGTGTGTGTGTGTGTGTGTGTGTGTGAAATCTTCTGTTATACTTCCCAGAGAGATTACCAGCCATCATACTAGGGGATCAAGAGATCAGACTCATTGAAGGAGTACAATTCCCATAGTGGGGCTCGAGAGGAAAGTAGGGAGAATTGGCCACCAATCACCCAAACACCCTCTGTTCTCCCATTTGCTAGTTATTTGGATTGTTGTGCACCTGACTCTCTTCCTGTGCAGCCATTAGCTACTTCTGCTAAGTAGCTCTGTAGCTTAATTCTAGGAGGTTATTGTTGGGTTTGAAGAGGTTGAACCCAGAAAGATGCAGGCTGACCCCTCCCTAGTCCCCACTTTCAGAGGCCCAAATATCTGCCCTTAGAGTCTGACTCAGGTACTCAGGCTGGTCCTGAGTAGGAGATGAACTCAGGTAAGTATTTAGCTCTGTTTGTGAAGCACAGTTGCTTTGTCCAAGTTTGCTCAGTTCAAATGAGAACTTTCTGCTTACTTAATTGTTTACAGAAATTCACACAAATGAGATTAGCATTCACAAAAAAAAGAAAGACAACAAGATAATTAAGTCTGATTACTCCAGAGCAGGTTGGTGACAGCCCTGGAAATGTGCCAACACTAATTGGCTGGAGATATTTCCCCTACAGTTAATTGCAAATGGTCATTGAAAGCCCTTGAAATTAACTCAGGTCCCCTCAGATGAAGTGTGGAGAAGGGATTTAGAAGTGTGAAGGAGACCAGGGCTTGGGAAAGAAACCCACCAGAGATATCTGGTTCTTTCTGTCCCAGAGCAAAATTTCACTCACATATTGTCTCTTCTTTAAGCTAGGTTTTCTGACGATCCAATAGCACAGGAAAGAAGGTGAGGAGGAGGAATGAAGGAGAACATAAGTTCCTGTCAGAGCAGCTAGCTTAGTTTTCTAGGATCTCTTCTTAACTTTGATTCCATTGTGACCTTGGGCAAGAACTGCATTGGGAATGGAAGGGACACAAAAATATCACAGTCCTCAAAACACTGACCATATACCTATGATGCTTTTGAAAGGCAGGGTGATAGGCAGAGAATTTTGGTGACAGAGTACAGGGTCAGAGGAAGAGAGAAGAACAGATCCAAATTAGATGAATCTGAGACTTCATTGGCAAAACCCCTTTGAAGTTGGAGCTTAAAGAGTAAAATGTAGGTACATAGATAAGTGGGAGAAGCAGGAGCCCTGAGTCAAAAGATATCCTGGGAGTGGTGCATTGAGGGCAGTAGTAACATGGCAGTAAGCCTGCAGTGGTTTGTCACGGAGAGCTGCCCTCGTCTTGATACCAATGAATAGTTCTCAATGCCTACTGAGCAGAATCTTATGGGAATCAGGGGTTTCCATGAGTCATCAGGAAGGTATACATTCTAGGGTACAGAGTAGCACAGTAACATAGTCATTTCCTTGCCTTCCTAGTCTTTGCTATTCATGGAAATATGAACCTCATCATCTCTCTGCTTTGGACATGGAAAGTGTCTAATTCTACTTTGTTGTCTATAAACAGTTCCTGGCTTGGAATGGGATTAGGAACTCTGACAAGTCCAAGAGAATTATGGAGATTTTAAATTTCTCAGCACCTATGTTGTGACTTGTGAGGCTAGGTTATACAAATGAGTGTTTGGCCATTCCAGTAGCCATATCAAAATTCCAGAGGAGTCAGCTCCATGAACATGAGGGAAAGACAAAACAAAACAGAGGAGAGGGGTATGTTCTTACCATACAGTCATTGACTAAGGCTATGGTTTGGATATAGTTGAGTGTATCCCCTAGGGGTTTGTGTGTTGGCAGCTGTTCTCCAGTGTGGACATTAGGACAAGTTGGAATCTTTAAAAGATATGGCCTACTCAATGATTAGGTCATTGAAAACACTGCACTTGGAAGAAATTAATGTAGTTTTCATGAAATTGCTTTGTTCTCACAAAAAGATTGTTACAAAAGACTGAATCTTCTCCTTGACCTTGGATTTCCTGTCTCCTGCTACAGCCTTTCTCTCCTGTTTGTGCTTATGTCTCAATGCTATCAGTATGTCACAGTGAGAGGGAGCCTCCTGCAAGCAGGTACCATGAGCTAAATAAATGTCATTTTTAATAAAGTACCCAGTCCTGGGTATTTTGTCATAGCAATGGAACCAATATTTTACCTTTTCCTCAATATATATTATGCTTATTACTTATAACTCGGAGTCCTGTTAGAGGATTACATTTTCAGGGATAAAAAAATAGATGTACTAACTATATATTGTCAACCATATGCAAAGTGAAGCTTGAATTTTAGTTGAAGCTCCGTCAAGAGCCTGGATGATTAATCAAAGTGCAATTAATCTGAAAGAATTTGCTTTGTTTCTTCATGGCAGTCTTGAGGTAGCAGGAGCTCCTTTCTCTGGAGTCCTGGAGAATTTGGGCAGTGACCTCTCAGATGCCTTGCTCATGGACATTTCTCTGACTGCAGGTCTGGTGATTTCTAGATTCTTCCTGGGAGCCTAGGCAGGTGTGCTTGGACTCACTGGGTTCTGCCTTCTACCATCTCCACACTGCAGCCTGGACTCTCCAGAACTCAGTTTCCCACCTCTCAAAGTAAGTGTGACCTTAGGGGGACCGCCACAACCTCAAATTTTACTTGTTTAATTGTTGCTTTTTTTAATTGTTGTTGTTCTCATCTTTTGTTTCTCTCAGTCTTTGGCACTGGATCTGAAGGAAGAAAAAAAATCCCACACAGAGCATTTTCTGGGGTTGGAATTCTGGCTCCAGATAGGCCCCAGTGGAGGATCTCAGCTCGTTGGAACAAGACTGGTCTCAGGCAACATGTCCCAGTAGGGACATCTACTTTGTAGTCAGTCATTGTGTGTCTAAAAAACAATAAGGGAGAGAAAATCTTGAAGGAAATATGAAGAAAGATAAGAAAGTTAGCTGAGAGATGGCTCTGTTGGTAAAGTGCTTTGTGCAAGCAGGAGGACTTGAGTTAGAATCCTCATCACTCATAGAAAACCTGGGTATATGTGCACATGTCTGTGGCTTTAGTCTTGGGCACAGCAGAGACAGGAGGAGCCTGAGGGGCTTGCTAGTTGCCAGACTAGCAGAAAAGGTAGGCCCCAGGCTCCATGAGAGATTTTTACCTCAAATAAAAAAAATATAGACTGATAGGGAAAGGTACCTGGCATCAAGTTGTAGCCTCCACATACACATATAAGGGTGAGTATACCAGTACACACAATGCATGTACCACCACATACACAACACACATCAAATACCACAACCACCACCATCACCACCACCACCACCACCACCACCACCACCACCACCAATAACAACAAGAGGAGAGCTAGTAATAGGGCTCACAGCCTGGTCTTTACTGAGAGGGGCTTGAATTTTAAGACATATACCTTGCAGGGATGAGCAAGGTGCTATGCCCTTACTTGGCTGGGCTCCAAGGCATCTGTAGCGTCACTTTATACAACACAACTATTCTGCCTGCTGTGAGCATCTCCTAGGTCCTGTTCTGTAGTCTATGAAATCCATGAACATTTAAATGTCCTGCTTCCAGGAGCTTTTGTCATGGTAAATATCACAGGAAGGTAATAACCTTTTGACCTTTCCACAGGAATAATAGTAATACCTTTTGATTTAGTGAGATGGGACCATGGATTTTATTGGAGGTGGAAATGAAGAGTATTCTATGTTTTTTCTTGGATGGCTGGGTGCTTAGAAGGCTTCCTGGCTGTGGGCCTTGGTGGCTGTCATTAGTGTCGCTTCCCAAGTGCACCTGCTTCTTTTGTATTTCTGGAGCTTGATAGTATTGCTGTTCCTGAGTTCCCTGTAGTTGGATGTCCTCAGCTCACAGACACAGGGAGCATCTTCCTGGGGCCATTTGTTTTCTTTTCCTAAGCAAGGAATGCACAGGGCATTATCTGATTCTGGGGCAGAGAGCACGGGAGAAATTATAAATATTGCAGAAGCAAGTGGATATGTGACTGTCATTTCATTTGTTCTCCAGGAAATGTATCTGAAAAGGTGTGAGGCCCGAGAAAGTGCCATATGGTGATGCTGGACCTGCAGCATTGACCTGGAGAGTTGGAGTAAGGACAGGTTTTCCTCTGAAAAGCAGCTTCAGCTTCAAGTTCCAGGCCCTGCTGGCAGGTGGGAGGTTAAGTCCATGCAGCTACAAGAAAGTAATGGGCCTGCATGTCAGGAGATATGGGAGGGTGAGAGAGAGAATACCCAGGGCATAGCTTCCAACACTTCCATTTCTGACCTCACTGTAGGAGTTCAGAGTTGGGCAGAGAGATCCTTTCTTCAAAGCATTTGCCCACTTCTGTTGTGCTCTCAAGCCTCGTTTCCAGCAGGATTATAGGCTATGCCTTTCAGAGTTCAATGCCAGGAATTGGAGGAAAAAGTAGGGAGTACCACTTTCTCCTATCATCTAAGAGGAGGGCATGCAGGTCAAAGTCAGAGCTACTTTTCTGGCAAGAGTTATTTTAGCATCAGGCGAAGGTCTAGGGTCATCGACTGGTTGTGAAGGGCAGTGTCAGCATCTCTGTTTAGTCACATCTCTGTAGAACACAGGAGTGACATCTGCTGCCCTGCTTCCTTTATTAGCAGGGAGAAGGGTGAATATGAACGGAGCATGTGACAGACCAAAATGAAAGGGTCATTATGAAACCCATCATTTCATATAATGAATTCATGGAAATAAAGGACCTCCTTATAGCAAAGATGTCTTCCATGTAGGTGTGAGGGTGTCTAAACATCTAGCCTTTCAAGCTGAATTTGCTCACACATAATGAATGATGGACCTCCCCAGGTGTATATACCTCTCCCTTCTCCTTGCCATGCTTGCTTTTCATCATCAACAGCTGTATCTGCCAGTCATCTTTGGTTGTCTCACTTACCTGGCCTTAGGAGCTCTGGGCTTGGTCACAGCCCTGGATTCTGGGCCACTGTGATGATTAACCTATTTCAATAACAATTTGGCACAAATTTGAATAACCAGAGTAGGGAGCTTCAACTGATGAGCTGTCCTGATTGCTTTAATTTGTGTGGGAAATGTGAGAGGCACATTCTGGAAGATGAAGGTCACTCATCCTTTGCTTACCCAGCCTTCCCTCTTGCCCTGAGTTGATTTACTCTGTTGCTGCTGCTACTGATCCCTTTGCTAATATCAGAACTAGTCTTCGCAGGTTTCCATCACTAGCTAAGGACCATCTGCTTTCCGGGAAGGTCTCGGGTTTTCTATACTGGATTAGGGACTGCTGAGGTGCCCACCCCAGGAACTAAACAACTACCAGGGAGAGGCAGACACTATGGGCCCACTCCAGCTGTGCGGCATCCAGGTTCAAGGATCAAGCAGCTAACAGGTTCTCATTCCCTTCAGGTGTGGGACAGCTGTTGTTGGTATTCCAACAAGGTCCGATTTAACAAACTCTCTCTCTCTCTCTCTCTCTCTCTCTCTCTCTCTCTCTCTCTCTCTCTCTCTCTCTCTCTGTGTGTGTGTGTGTTTCCTCCTTTCAGTTCCGTTTCTCTGGAGAACCCTGACTTAATATAGCCACTTAGGATTCTGAGCATTCTCCTGAAAGTTAACTCACATCCTAGCAGATTCACTTCGTATTCTTGTGACAATGCCCTTCATTTATGGAACTCTTTAGACTTCCACATCCATTATTGAATTCTCTTCTCAGGGGCTTCTCAAAACTCACAGCATGAAAAACTGCGGTGAACACATGCTATTTGTAGCTCTTTTTTCCCCATCAGGAAAGCCAAAGCCATTTACACAAACATTCAGTTAAGGACACCGTACCTCTTTGTGAGGACAATAGAGTCCGAGTTTCATTCATTTTTTAAATCTCTGCTGTCTCTCTGTTTTGCTAGAATGTGCTTTGGTCTTTTAAACATCCCTCTCTTGATTATATTACATACATTCATACTTCAGGCTTTCTGTGGTCTTAGGAAGTATTTATGCCCGATATCCCTCATTCTTTATTTTTGTTTTACCATCTTCTTTTTCAATACAGCAGTGTGAGTGCTTCTGTGTGTCAGCTTTTTAGCCACACCCCCTTTTTCTGCTATGTCGTCTCTCGTTCCCAATATTTAATTTGATCCAGAACTCTGACAACGTTTTCCAATGGTATGCATTCTCCTCTCTAACCTCTGTGATTCCTATTAGAGCTTACTCCCTCGGTGTTCTTCAAACAGAACTCAGCAACCATTCACTCATTTATGTAGCCTTTGAACCAATGTTTATTGAACACTTGATACGTGTTGAGTACTGTCCTGGGCATTGGTGACATCCCATGTATAGGCCCTGCTCTCATGATCTTATGCTTGTACAGGGAGATAAACCAAGATTTAAGTGATTAAGAACCATCATTCCAGGCAGCATAACACACTCTGAGGAAGATGAAGAAGAGTAAGGTGATAAATAGTTCTAGGTCTGAGTGCCTGGAGGAATGATGCTGGAGCATAGACCTATATGAAGTGTAGAGGCAGTTGTGCCCTGAGGAAGGAAGATACTACGTGTGGGGGTGCTCAAGGGCAGTAGAACACTGTACCTTCAAGGGGGAGCAAGGTAGCTGATGCTGCTGAGCTTGGCGAAGGAGTGGAGAGGGAGATAAGGGGTGGTTGTCAAGCTGGGCTTCTAGGTCACACTGAGTGTCTGGAATTGAATGCAGTAGGAGGAGATGCCCCAGAGAGTGAAGGGCAGGGGTGTAATCTGGCTCATGTGACAGAACGAAACCTCTGATTTCCAAGTGAAGGCTGGAGAACAGGTAGGAATGGAGTAGAGAGCTCTTTTAGGATGACACACTAGAAACCCAAAGCAGGTAGTGGTCCTTTTGGATAATGTAGCCCTGATGGAGGTCAGAAGCGACTGGATTTAATGTGCGTTTTGAGGGCAGAGTTGGTATTAATGCTCGGGGGTTGCTCTCAGAGGAGGAGAGAACCTTATACCACCTCTATGCTTTTGAATTCACTGACGCTATACAAAGTGGCACTATAGATATGGCAGGAAAATCGCTGATAAAAGATGAACCATAGGAAATCAAAGGCTTGAGTTTAAGGACTAAGGGATACAGCAAAGAAACAACTGTAGAATGAGTAGAGATCCTGTAGATGTGGATTGGGGTATAAATACTGCTTAAAGTCATTGGACTTGACAGGATCACTAGAGAATAAGCAAGGAGGGAAGGAAAGTGGCCCGAGGACTTGGCCTTGGGGAAAGTCAGACTTTTAAAGGTTAAGAAGAAAAGTGGGGGTCAGCAGAGAAGATTTAGAAGCCACAGTCTGTGACGGAGAGGGGAGAGCAGCAGAGTAATGGCTCCCTGAAGCCAGGAGAGGAAATCTTTCAAGGAGAACAGGATGGATGAGGTCAGCTCTTCTGTACTTTCAGTGAAATCTCAAGCCCAAATGCCTTGTCCCCTTTGCAGACAAGGAAGCTGATAAATCAATACTTTAAGGAGGATTTGTTTCTAGATGAATATAAAGCATAGGGGGAGGAGTCCACTTAGGGCTACACTTCAGCATTCTTTGCCTTAAATAACATTACAAGCCTTTAAGGATGATTTCCAAAGAGAGGATAACAATTCTGCAGGGCTCAATGGCACCATCCCTAGGCAGGTAGGAAAGTTAAATAAGCAGGAACCTGTGAGGCAGCCAGAAGTAATGTCCTCCCATGGCTCCTGTATGCTTTAGGTTGTGAGGTGAGTTCCCTGCCTTTTATTCCTGCCCTGATTACTTTCAGTTATAGATTGTGGTCTCAAATTGTAGGCAGAAATAAACTCTGTAAGTTACTTTGGTTAGAGTGTTTAATCACAACAACAGAAAGGAAACTAGAAAACTTCAACTTTGGTCTGAATATGAAAAACCCCTAATCTTCCTTCCCCCAAACCCTTCATGTGTAACATGATTGACATATTGGTACTGTCAAAAGATGGGGGCTTCCCATTAACCTTGTGATGAAGACTACATTCTACAGAATAGATCCCAACCACCCACTTCCTCTGACATACAGGAAACCAGTTTCTCACGGAGAACTTCTCCCATCAATTTGTCTATTACGGAGTTCCTCATGATATTTTCTCATAGAGCCAAGCTTCTGTATGTGGCAATTGTCTTCGTTTATAAGCATACATTGAACACTGAGTCAATTCCTCATCTCTGTCCTCACCATCAGGCTTGACGTTTGTGTCCTTCCTACAATCCCATTTCAGCAGATGCCAGCTAAAAGAATGCAAGGCAGTATGGAGGGAGTTGTTAAACCTGGAGACCTGATGCCCTTGGAGATCTGGGTACAGTTGCCATGACTCCAGAGATCTAGCTTCCCTTTATCAGGCTAACAGTGAGCTTGCTCTCAGTCCACAGGATTCTGCAGGTCTTTGCTCCTCTCAGTCAAATAACTTCATGTGCAGATACTTCCTCTGTCCACTCTACTTCCTCATGATGAGTTTCAGTCTGTGGTAAACATCCATCACCCACATATATTTCAATGAGTGTACGTGTCATGTGACTCACCTCCCAACAGAACTATTACCTCTGTCCCCCACATGATTCTTCATGCAATGGCTCTGCAGTCTTCCTCATCTTGAAAACACTCCAAATTCTTCTGTGTAGAACACCTTCTTTGGCCCTCTGAGGCCTTAAGTTCACCTGATGCTCACAATTGGCATTGACCCCCAGGATTGAAGACATCTAAGGAGAGTTGAAGAAAGAAACCCTTGATCTTGATGCTATGATTTCCCTAAAGAACATCCATATTGTAAGGGGATGGGAGATCTCATCTGATTTCCATTCATTCATCAAAGTGGCGCACAGTGCAAGGAGAGAAAACTGTGCGAAAGTCTGCCCTTTGTCTTCCTTGAGCAGCAAATCCATGAATTTAGAGAAAACACGGACCTTAGAACCACCAGGACTTTAATGACAAATACTTTCACCATCACTCCAGATTCTGGTTCTGCCGATTTGTGTGGAACCTGGCAGCAGTATCTTCTATGTCTCCAGTAGGGATTGTAACATGCGAACAGGGTTCAGGAGCTCTGATGGAAACTCGAAAACCAAGAATCAGTAGACATCCCATTATTCATAATTCTACTTTTTAAAAAAGATTTATTTATTATACATAAGTACACTGTACCCTGTCGCTGTCTTCAGATACACCAAAAGAGGGCATCAGATCTCATTACAGATGGTTGTGAGCCACCATGTGGTCACTGGGATTTGAACTCATGACCTCTGGAAGAGCATGCTGTTAGTGCTTTTAACCACTGACCCATCTCTCCAGCCCATAATTCTACTTTTAAATGGATGGAAAACCCACAGTTTGTCATTTCGGTTTTTAAAATTTATTCTTCTCTTATACAATACATCCTGACTGCAGCTTCCCTTTTCTCCCCTCCTCCCAGACCCTTCAAGTCTCCCCTCTTCACTCACTGCTTCTTCTTTTCTTTTCAGAAAAGAGGTGTCATTTCTATTTTTAAAAAATTATTTCTTTTATTTTATGTGTATGAGTGTTGTTTATGTTGGCCTGCGTGTCTGTATGAGCAATGTATCTGTGCTTGGTGCTGGCAGAGGGCTGACGAGGGCATCAGCTCTCCTAGAGCTAGAGTTACAGATGGTTATTCACGTCCATGTGGGTGCCAGGAACTGAACCCAGGTCTTCTGCACTAGCAACAAGTACTTTTAGCTACTGAACCATGTCCCCAGCAGAACAGTATATTTTTCTTTTAAAGCTAGTTTTAGCATTTTAAAATTTATCTCTCACATGTTTGGATGTGTTTGAATTTCTTCTTTCAGAAAGGATGGATGGTGCTATCCCTTCTAAGTCCTGGCATAGAGATGTTCTTTCACTGTGCTTTCTTGGATGCCCCTTGGGTTGTGTCCGCCTGGCATGTCTAGACTATGCTGTGCATGTGACTCTCCTGGGGAGTTCATTAACTTTCTGGTTGAGAAGCTCAGAGTGGAGCTAAGATTTCTTTTCTAACAGGCTCTTAGAATGCTGCTGCTACTGCTGGTCCACGGAGCACAATTTGAGTAGCAAGAGTGAATTGGAGCAGTACAGTCTAGTGTTATTCCCACTAGACTTTCCACTTCTTTTCCTTTTCAAATGCCTTTCAGGAATTTACCTTGCTATCTTACCATGAGATCCTCATAGTTACACTGCTAAACTGAAAAGTATAATTGTAAAGTCAACCACGAGGCACTGAGCCTGCTATCTGATGGCATTCTGTCTGCTAAAGCTAAGCAGAATCAAGCTGAAAGCCAGCTAGAAAGTTATGTCATCTGATACTGTCACTTGGACTCCTAGGGTTTAGCCATACTTGAAGACTTATCACAGAGTTCCTCTGGCAACGACTACCTTCCTCCAGGCTGGTTCAGGGACACTATGAAGTCCCAGTAGTGAACTGCTTAGAGGCAATTTCCAAGGTGGAGCAAACCTTCAATGCTGGTTGAGAACTGCAAAGTTTATTAACAATAATGAGGGAAATGACTAAACTCACCTGCAGAAGCAGACTTCTGCAGTGGACACTGCCCAGGCCTATGTGCTCTGAAGTAGTCCCTCAATACAGCATAGAAGAAGGAAAGATAAAAATCAAGGTAATTAGCATCTCCCTTTTGTCATCATTACTTATGCTTCATGCTTCTGAGTTCCTCTTTTCCAGTTCTTAAAATGTTTCATAGGTTTCTTTGCAAACTGGAATCACCCCACCGTGCAGTGGGATATCAAAATACATTATTTTTGCAGCCCTCATCCTTTTTCTCCTAAATGTCCTCGTTGTGACATTTAGTAATCCCTATTTTAATTCCTCCATTACAAGGTCAACTTTTTTATTTCAACACATGGAAGAGAACACATGAGAAGACTTTCTGTCCCTGGCTTATTTCAGTGAATATCCTCCAGATCTGTTTATTTTGCCACAGAAAGAAAGTATCTGATTCTTTTTACAGCTGAACAATATCCCATTGTGTGTGTGTGTGTGTGTGTGTGTGTGTGTGCATATATATATATATATATATCACATATTCTTACCCACTTATCCATTAATGGACACGTTGCTTGGCACTGTATCTTAGCTGTTGGAAATAATGTGATGAGGTCGGACTATCAGGTGTCCGGTTGATGAGCTGATTCAGTTTCCATTGGATATATACCCAAAAGTGAGATAGTTGGATTCTATCGTGGATTTATTATCAATATTTTAGGCGTCTCTGTATTTTTTGTGCTCCTGTGTTGGGATTTGATTCAAGGCTTTATTAAAACTGAAACTTTAGAAAGAGGTCAGTAGGTTGGACTTTTTTCTTCTATTTTCATTTGAAAAAAATATTATTGTTGTTGAGCTACCAAATATTGATAAAGGACAAGTTTTCATCCCAGCTGTCTACTTAGAAACAGGAAAGGAATATTGTGCCCGTGAGGCCTGCCATGTCAGCCCCCTAAGAGAAGCAGTCAGATCACTATATATTCTGACAAGCTCAAGACTGAGTTCATGCAAAGCAAGCTAAGTGGTTGAAAAATTGTACCAATGATCTCCTAATGCATAAGGATTGTTCTACAGGAGCAGGGAATATATCTCAGTAGTAGAACTCTTGCCTAGCCTAAATGAAGCCCTGGGATCAATTCCCACTATCACAAAAAAGTACTTATCCTACCACTAATGGAGGCGACAATACATACTTATTATCATTTAGTGTTTGTGGACTGGAATTTCAGCACAGCATTGACAAATACCTCTAACTTAGAACATTTCATATAGCTACAGTCAAGGCTAGAGCTGTGGGCTGTCTGAAAACCTAATTTGGGTAGAGTGAGCGTTTGTATCTTAGTTCTCTCAAACCCACTGACAGATGGAAAACTTTGCCACACAGGCCTCTTCACTGGGGTGCCTCACAGTGTGGTATCTGGCTTCCTCCAAGAAAAGGACTGAGAAGAGAGGAAGAGAGAAAATACCCAAGGCACAATGCAGTATATTTATACCCAACCTGTCAGAAACAAGTCTACATGCTTGGGCCATGCAAGAGGGTAGATGTTAGTAAAGCAGATGGTGATTGTTGGAGGCATCTTAGCATTTGCATAGCATGGGAATTTATTAAGGAATACAGTTGTCACATTTGAAGTGACACCAGACATTCCCCCAATGCCTTCTGTTTCATGTTCTAGTTCAGAGGTAATGGCTTCCCAACACCTGTACTCAGAAGGTACATTCCTTCTGCCTCGTTAGTTGGTGATGGTTGAGGCATCAGTTGAGAGGAAATCTTCAGAGCTTAGTCCCCAGACTGCATGACAAAGGGATACTGGTGAACATGGAACAGTGTGGGTGGGATCCAGCAGAGCAGGCAACAGTTAGCGGAGTGAGTGTTGCTTGTACAATGTCAGAAACCAGGTGGACTAACAGTAACAAGTGCCAAGAGAGAAGCCTCAAACCTGGTAAGAAGGGCCATGTTTTGTTCAAATCCCCTAGAATTCCTAGGCCCGTGTTTTCTAGCCTTTAGGGAATTATCAGCTAAGCAAGTATTGTCTAAAAGTCCTTTGTCCACACACAGATGCAGAAGATGGTGTCTAAATCAAGAGAAAGCAGGAAGTCAAATGATAAGGACCTGTCCCACTGTAGGTAAGAGACATTTACTGTTTGCTGAAGGGCCCCCAAGGAACACTGACATCACTTTCCCTCTATTACCTCCCACTGTTGTCTTCCGTCATTGTGACATTAGGTCTTAGAAATGACATCAAGCATTAGCCTCCAGGTGCATGAGCCAGGAGACCCATGTGTGAGCTTCAATCAGAGGGATGCGTGTTTTCTCGTCTCAATGAACCTGCCTGCAAGTACAGGACGTGGCTGAGATGCAGAGCTGTCTTCCTTTGTGGAGAAAGCTATGTGGGTGTTATGGTTATACTGCAGATGGTAGCATCCTGTTCGCTGGGAACATTTTGTAGAAATGAATATAAAGCAAGAAGGGCATCTAAGTATGAGATCACTGGGCAGAGTAGAGTAGACTCTGTCAGCAATGGGCATGATCCTCCTGGCGTGCCTTCATCTTCCCTTCTACTCCTTGCAGGGCTCTTCTGTCCTATTTTCTGGGAGCCAGTGAGATGTATGACCTCAGCTATCTGCTTACCCCTCACCCCTCCAGGGCTTCTGACTCTTGCAATGAGATTTGTCTGAATTCAAATGGATGGATGGAAAACCAATTTGACCTCATGTATTTCTCTTACAAACTTTACAAATTTGCCATTTAATGAAATAGAAGATAATCTGTGGAAGAGGGCAGCTGGATGTAATCAAGTACATTGTATATATGCATAAATTAGCAAAGAACAAATAAAAGATATTCTAGATGGAGGTATAAAATTTTTTAAATTTATTTTTATTTTACATGTTTTTCTTATTTGTTCTTTGTCAAGTTGATACAAGCTAGAGTCATCTAGGAAACCTTGTTTGAGAAAATGCCTCCATCAGATTGGCCTGTATGTGAGTCTGAAGGACTTTTATTTTATTTATTTATTTATTTATTTGTTTGTTTATGAATGATTGATGAGAGATGGCCTGGCCCACTGGGGACAGTGTTAATCCCAGGAAGGTTGTTCTGGGTGGTATAAGAAAGTAGGCTGTAGCCTACCAGAGAGTTGATGTTCCATAGAGTTGCTACCTAGGTAGAGGAGTGCACCTGCTCAGAGAGGAAAAGGAAGGAGAATGGGGGAAGGATTGTGGGAGGAGGTGGCCGGGAGAGGGACAGTGAGTAGGATATAAAGTGCAAAAAACAAAACAAAACAAAACAAACAAACAACACCCCCCCACAAACATTAGGCTAAGCAAATCATAGGAAACAAGCCAGAAACAGTGGTATTATTTCATGGTCCCTGATTCAGTTACTGCTTTTGGGTTCCTGCTTTGGTTCCTACCTTAAATTCCTTCAACAATGACACCTTTATCCCAGCACTTGGGAGGCAGAGGCATGTAGATCTCTTGTGGGATTGAAGGCAACCTGGTCTACAGAGCTATTTCCAGGACAGCCAAGGGTATACAACGTAACCCCTGTCTCAGACAAAATATTGGGGCATGTAAGCCAAATAAACCCTTTCCTCCCCAGGCTTTTTTTGGTCAGTATTTTATTATAGCAATTACTTACCCAACTAAGAGAATACGGGTGTTTTTCCTGAATATATATCAGGGCACTACATGCATGCCTTGTGCTGGTGGAAGATAAAAGAGGTTGTTAGATCCCCTGGTGATGGAGTCCCAGGATGTACACTACCTGACAAAGATGCGGGGAACTGAACTCAGGCCATCTGAAAGAAGAAGACATTCAAACATAGAGCCATCTTTAAGAAGACAATCTTGAAACTGTTTCTAAAAAGTAGGATAGGAGGGAACTTGTTAAATCTTCTACCCTCAAGTCAAAGATATATTTCTATTGGCAATTCAGTTTAATATTTATTGAAGCCTTTTGATTGGCAGGTTTAGGTCTTTGGCTTACGGATATTTCTCTGTCATTACTTTGTTTATTGTCGCTCACTCTCCCCCATCAAGCACACCATCGATATGTATTTTGGCTCTTTGTGAGCTATCTATTTGCAACATCATTTCTCTCATGACTTTACTTCTCCATCTCCTCTTATTTTGGGTGGGTTCATCAAAAGAGTCTTCCACAGTGCTGATGTGATTTTCTTTCTCCCTCTCGCTGTTGATTCTTTTCTCTTCTCTTCTCGTGCATTTAAAACAGTTCTTTTCAAGTGTTTAATAGTAACACTCTCTGCTAATTTCATCTAGATCCCTTTTTGTAACTCCTTCTCAGCAGCTGCCTTTTGATCTCACTGCGTCGTCTTTTGTTCTAATATTGTTGACAATACAAGATGAATGTCTACAATTTATGTCTGTTTCCTGCAGCAAACCTTTTGAGAAAGAACACACTTCCATTGCTCCCACAGATTGCCCTCTCCATCTGTGTTTAGAATCTCTTCGTGGGCTCCATATTATTTTGCTTCTGAGTTTTTCTGTCTGACAACAATGAAGTATCTTTCTGTGTCTGGAATTTTCAAACTGGATGGGTGGAGTCTTCTGAGATCATTTCAAAGGCATTTTTAAAGCTTGGAGGTTGCCTGAGGATACGGAAATGTGTGACTGGGTGATGTACATCCTGAGGCAAAGTTATAGGTTAGGGACATTCACCTTCATTGTCAAATATCTTCCCGGCCTTTTGTCCTGGCATATTGGAAAGAGTCACTGTGATGGTGAACTGTCAATATGATGGGATTTGGAATAACTATGGAGACAAACCTCTGGGTGTGTTTGTGAGAGAGCTCCTAGATTGGGTTGCATTTAGAAGACCCATGCTAAGTGTGTATCTATGGTACCATCCATGGTTTGGGGTCCTGGGCTGTATGAAAAAAAAAAAAGAAAATGAACTGAATGAGCATTAATTGTTCTCTGCTTCCTCACTGCAGATATGACTTCACTAGCTGCTTCAAATCCCAGTTCACATGATGGTCTGCGTGTACCCTTAGACTAGGAGTCAAAATAACCTTTTCCTTACTTAATTTGCCTTTGTTAAAAACTGCCACGTGGGTTTCAGAAATCAACTTCTGGTAGGCTTGACCCTTTGGCTAACTTTCCTTACCAACAGAGTCATCTCTCTGGGTCCCTTAAGTTGCTTTTGTCACACCAGTGAGACATAACAGAGACATAACATAGAATGGGGAACAGTAGTGATGTTTGTAGTACCCCATTCCCGCCCCATTTGCTATTCAGAGCTGCTTTCTATATCCTGATCTATCCATGTGGTGGTTGCCCTTGAACTGCCCAATTGTCCCTTCTGGTATCTCTACTGCTCAAGAAGAAACTCCCCATACTCCATTACCACTTACTTACCACATGGGATTTCTTAGCATTCTCTGAATCTTCATTTGCTACGTGTGAACTTGCACAGTCAGCCTCTCACATGAACCATCATGTTTGCTTTTATGCTCAGAGTACACCAACATATATTGTCACCCTTCCAAAGCTTACCCCTCTTCAAGCATCTCATCCAGTGCTCCTCATTTACTGCTGGTGTTTGTAATGTCTCACAGCTGGAGTTACATCTCTTGTTCCTTCTACATCACAACTGCATTTTCCATTTGGTAAGTTGCATTTTAATTGCTTCTTCTATCTCCCAAGTTTGCATGGGCGGTCTGAGTTGTCAAGGTTGTGCTTTAATCATCTTTATTTTCCCTCTTTGTTCTTGGCATCTAACAGACAGTTCAGCTAGTGATTGTGAACTAATTGAGTGAGGAGGCTTGATACGCTTGATATGCCAGCAAACAGGGTTCAATCTGAAAGTATTTGCTTTGTTTTTTGGTTTGAGAGAGAAATGGGTCGTTCAGATGGGAACTCAATTGAGACTGGATGTTAAAGGTGCAGTTCTCCTGGCTTTGTGTCTAGTCTCTGGTGAGTCTTCTACTTTGTATAACCACAGAACAGCCCAGAGCTCCCAACACATTGTCTTTGCTCTTTAACAGGTACAAGTACTTTCAACCATGCCTGACTCTTCAAAAACAAAATCTGCTAACTGTTAATTGGGAGACACTTTTAAGTTTAAAAGAAGACAACCCATTTCGTCATGTTCTTGTTTTTCAGAATCACACTACCTCTGCAGCAAGGTGCCTGTCTCTTTCCTGACAGAAATGTGGAACATACGATGTCAATCCTGCTAGGTACCTGTTATTTTCAGTATTTCATCCAATTGTCAATGGGACAAGAAGGTGTCTTATCTTAATGACACTTGTCTAGTGGTTCTGGAAGGGAGGTTGAAATGGGGCCAGGTGAGAACTACGTTCTGGTTTTTCCCTAGAATCTATCAGCAGATAGAACTGCATGCTGTTATGCCTTTAGAAGCAACTTGTCAGTCAGCTCAATAGCTGTTCAGAGCTGCTTTCTATATCCTGATCTAGCCATGTGGTGGTTGTCCTTGAACTGCCCTATTGTCCCCTCTGGTATCTCCACTGCTCAAGAAGAAGCTCCCCACATTCCATTACTGCTGCAGTACTTACCCCATGGGACCACCTAGCAGTCCCTGAATCTTCATTTGTTACGTGTGAACGAACACAACCAACCTTTCACATGAACCATCATACTTGTTCCTATGCTCAGAGTGCACCAACATATATTGTCAGCCTTCCAAAGCCTGTGGGTTCTTGACTTTCTGTTTTGAGTTTTAATTATTAGAAGAAAAGTGACACACAAGTGTGATGTATAATTTCAACTCTAACTTCTCCAATACATGGTTCTGCTGCCTCCTCACGCTAACTGCAGTATTCCATAGCATTGTGATGCTTGGTTTATGTTGACAGTGAGATCTGCTTTCCCCTTATTCAGTTTCTCCACTAACCATTCAATGGTAACTGCAGGATCCTCTTTTCCATTACACACAGGCAGGTCTTTAGAGAGGCTCTTGCTTTAACATAGGGCTTCTATTCTTTGGAGATACACTGGGATTGGGTATAGTGTTGCCCAGAAAGCAAAGGAAAACAGTAATTTGGATTATTTCAGGCCATTTCATGTATAATTTGAGGTATCTCAAATTGGAACAGGAAGTTTTCACTGAGATTATTATCTCCCCAACAGCACCCTACACACACACACACACACACACACACACACACACACATATACACACACACACGGATAATTTATTTCAGTTTTCCCTGACAGTATATTAGAAGTTGTGCCACATTCATAGTCTCTAAATTGCATTGTGGACACTTGTTTGATAAATAGGACAGAGTCATGTCTCCACAGGACTGTAAAATGTGTTTTACAAACACCGTTTGCAACAGGCAGGTCGTCCACTGGGGCCTGGAAATCTTCCTGCCAGGAGAGACTCTCATAGGTGTGATAATTATAATGTGATTTACACCGTTTTATTCATGTGGTGAATTCACTGCCTACCGCAGTATGCAGAGGTTGGAAGAAGCAATAATAAGATCTTTCAAAGCTCAGGGAGAACTAGAGAAAGGTGATTAGTGTTGGAGTTTGGATACGGAATCTCCCTACAGGCTCATGATTTAAGTACTTGGCTCTCAGCAAGGCTCTGAGATTTGGGAAGGTTCTGAAAATTGGGAGGTAGAGACTTTCTGGAGGAAGTGAGGCACTGGAGGCCATCTCATAGCGGGTATAACATCCCTGCTCACTTCTTGTTGTGTATTATGCTTCCTCGTCCACAATGTTATGAACGGCCTCTTTCACCACCATGAGCAGAAACACTCCACCACTGTCCTTACCACAATGGACTGAGATCTTCTAGAACCATGAGCCAAATGGGCCTCCTAAGCTGCTTCTGTCAGATATTGTCATCGTAGTGACACAAAAACAGCTAATACAGTGAAGACTAGGAACGGGATTGTAGAAAAGGACTGATAACAGGGATTTTGATATAGACTGGAAAATCCTTTGATTCTAGTTTCTAGGGATTAAGATGGATGGTTTGGGCACGTTGTACATCTAAAATAATATTTTAATTTAAATAATCTATAATTATACATGTACACACATATACCATATTTTTTTTTATTATATCTGCTCTTCATTTGTCCCTCCAATTCCCTGCGGGCCCCCAAATACATCTCCTACCCAGCTTCATGTGGCCTTTCTTTTTAATAACTCACTAAACCTGTTAGTGTCGTCCTACATGTAGTAGTATGGAGCATCTGCTGGAGGTTAGGCAACCTACCAATGGCCACATACCCAAAGCAATGCTACTCTTTCTTCTCCAGAAGCCACCAAGAAGAGTCAAAAGCTCCCCAGCAAGAATTGGAACCCATTTTGGCCCTTATTATTGTTTAATAACAACTGAAAATTCAATATCATAAAGCCAGCTTTAATACGAAACACACATTGTGGGGGCCCAGCTCTAGAAGGGATGGCTTGTTTTGTTTTAAAAATATGAAGACTCGGGTTGGAAAACTCAAGAGTGGAGTGATCCGGAGCTGCTAATGTCTGTGAATAAGGGCTCAGGTGGCACTAACTCATCTGGAATGAGTACACTGCTAACACAGGGGCCTGAACTTCCTCACAGTGTAACAGCCTCAAGGCAATGGCTTCTCACTTTGTGCTTAGCCACTTAAAGTCTTTTATATGAATGTTCGAATGAACAAGGAGGAAGTTGTGCTGATTTTTATGACATCACTTTGGAAAACACAAAACAAATCTTCTGTATTCTTGATTAAATTTGTGATAGCTTCAGGAATTTCAAGGTGGAGACATAATTCATTTATTGGTGAGAAAGGTGATGAGGAGCACTGGTGACATACTTCCAAACCATTGAAGATTTATAGTTTATTGTACCCACCCTACTCAGGTTTTGAGGGATTCTTCCAAGCATCTTACTGTTTACAGCCATGCCACTCTGAATAAATCTCAATACACCACAGGTAGATGCTAAATAAGTACACATGGTTGTTGACATAAGAGGGCAGGAACTTTCTAGAGTAAAAGCATTGTTATTATGGTGGAGGAATTTGATTTTTAAGATGGCAAAAATCAATAGTAAAATGCACTACGTTCTGCAAGACAACAGAAAATGTCAACGACAGAGTGAATAGCTCTGCTCATGAGCTATGAACCCCAGGGAGGTTGAGACAGTCTGTCCTTTACTTTATCTGAAGCTTGCATAGTTCTTGGCTTGTGAGATGTGTTCAGTTGATGCTTTTCTACAGATGGAAAAAATTAATCTTAATCTGAGTTGACCATCACACTCCTATGAGTTCAGGAAAAGGCTTGAAGACATACCATGGAAGATAAACCTAGATCAAAGAGACTGATGTAATTAGGAGAGATTATGATACTGCCTTTGGATATGGAAACAATTACTAAGCAGCAGGGGAGAAAAGCTTTACCTGAAATATTCCAAAGGAGTAATTTAAGGACAGTGGTAAAGTGTACTGAGATAAGCTTCACAAAGAATTGTCACAGTATAGAATATATTTCCAACTTTGATTCACCGTTTAAGCATGACACAGAAATATTTATCTGTATGAGACTGAACATATTTATAATATGGGAAATATGGCAGTTCGATCTTATCTAAAGTCTGTTTGATACACATGAGTCAACACTGATAGCTCTTTAGGAACCATATTAGTCTTGGTTCAACCAAATGGGAAATTTGAGAACCCATACCACAGAAACATATTTGGTACATGTGTTACTAAAACATACACTTTACTTCTGATTCCCAATGAGTGGCTTCTTGTAAAACTCTCAATAGTTTAGGGACAGACTGGAAAAGTCTGAGTGACTAACAGGATGTTCATGGTCTCTGGTTGAAGTTCATAAATACTGGTGGAAACTTCCAAGAACAGAGGTTCTTACAGTAACACCTCTACCATGGCATCAGTGTCACAGGGAGAACTATCAGAAGTGAAAATTCTTAGCCTTCAAAACTAAACCAGAGACTTAGCTGTGGGTCTCTAACTGTTTTAGTAAGAAATCCAAAACTCCTGATATAGGCTAAAGCTTGAAAAACCACTGAAATACATCACGTATAAGGTTCTTCTTCACTGGGACAAATTCTACACAACCCCGACTTCCTTAAGAACAATGATCACCCTTCACATCACTGGGACACAGCTTTGTGGCTTAGGTTAGATCACCAACCAAAGAGTACACATAGAGGGACGCATGGCTCCACCTGCACATGCAGCAGAGGATAGCCTTGTCGGGCATCAATGGGAAAAGAGACCTTTGGTCCTGTGAAGGTCCAATGCCCCAGTGTAGGGGAATACTAGGCAGTGAGGTGGGAGAGGGTAGATGGGTTGGGGAACACCCTCATAGAATCAGGGGGAGGGGGAATGCAATAAGAAGTTTTCTGAGGGGAAGCCAGGAAAGGGGGTAACATTTGAAATGTAAATAAATAAAATATCTAATTAAAACAAAAAAAAAACAAAAAGAAAAGAAAAACAAAAAACAAAACCAACAAAAAAACAACCCACAAATAAAGGTCTCATCTCAGAAGACCTCAAGAGATTTGAGATCTCATATTCAAATCATATAGCCCCACATTTCCTGTATTTTCTGCCCTTGCAGAGTCTTTCTTGAAATTCAAGCTTCAGATGGGATCTTACTCAGCTCTCCAGAGGGACTTGTACAGAGCTCATGGAGATATTTTTCTTAAAAAATTTAGACCCCTGTGAAGCTTCAGTATTCTTACTGCTTTGTAAATGTATGTATGTATGGGTATATCATTTTTATTTAGATATATTTCATCCAACTAAGGTGAATACAATTTTGTCCTATTCCCGGAGAGCAAATGCTAAAGTGTCCTCAACCTGGGAGCTCTTATCTGAGTCTGTGGTTCAGCCTTTTCCTTTGCAGATTCTCCAGCTAAGAGTTAAGAGAAGCGATCCAGGATCGTACTCTGGTCTCCAGCCTTTTATCCCTGAGCACTTACCATGACATTAGAAATCCCCCAAAGCAGGATGGATGAGGCACATCTCCATTTAAAACTCTTAAAGAAAAGTAAATGTCAAGATGTTTTTTATAGTTTAGCAACATTGGTATATGCAAATTGCATGCCTCTATTCAGAAGATATGGCATGTCGGGATTAATTTTCCTTATTGTTACATTAAGTAGAAATGACTAGTCATCTATTTAACTAACTAAAACACATTGAATGGAAAATAAAATTGCTGCCCTAGAGCCCTTTCTGACACTAATGTATGCATGTTTATCTCTGCCTTCGCATTCTACTAGACAGTTGGGTCTGTGAGGATGCTTCTAAAAGTGTTTTCAAAGGAGGAAGAAGTTGCGCTTATAGCCCTATCTAGACGTGACTGGCAGCTGTTTAGCATGGATGGGTTAAAAGTGTCTGTGGTGCTGCAGGCTTGAAAACTGGTGTCCAGAGTTGAGTTCCGGTATTGGTGAACTCTGCTTGCCTCTGTGCTTGATTAGGTATTTGAAATGTTAAATACAGACAGTTAGGAAAGAGAGATGGATAGGAAAGAACAAAGACAAGTCGAGGACCCGGGGACAAATCAAAACTGATGGTTCATGTCCTTTGACTCCTCGGGTGGCTGGAGAAGTTGGTATCCCTCCTTATAGAACCCAGGGGGCAGCAAAACTGAAGGAGGACCTGGACAAGGGTGAGAAATGCAGATGAGCTGTAGGTTGGCAGCGGGAGGAGGAACACAGAAATCAAATGACTAAGCTTCACTCCCAACCTCCAAGTCTACAGAGATCTCTTCTGTGCACGAGAATGGCACCGCCAGTAGGATTCCGAGATTCGCAGTTCAGCCTATCTGAGAGGTTGCATTGCAAAGCAGCCACATGGAGCTAACAACATGACCGCTCTGTGTGCGTGCTATGAAGACTGCACTGAAGAAGCACCTGTAGCTATTTATTGCCGTTATGGCAATGTTCACATGTGGGTCCCAGTATGAACAGTCATCTAAGTATAGAAGAGACTGAGCTAACGATCTCTTGATCTCAGGCTTTTTACATTGGAATATAAGAAAAAAGACACATGCAGACAAGGCATGAACTTTTATCAACTGTCATGAGGGTGGCATCTCAGTGATTATTTTGTTCAGATGATCAGTTTGGGGCTCTTGATCCTTAAGCATCAGAACCCCTCTTCTTTCAGTTGTGTTCAGAGCACATCTATCATTCGTGCATTTTACACTTTCTGACAACTTATATTCCGTGACAGGGACTATTAGGCTTTTCTTTATGACGCAGGGTTGTCACTTGGAAGTCAGCTATTGTAATGTTCTATAATGGGACCAGTTGTATTTGGGACAATTTAAGCTGACACTAAATGGCCCCATGATGGGTATCATTCCCCTTGCTGGCATTTCCCATGATTTTCATTCTTCTTACCAATGATGGTATTGCCCCTTCTAATTGTCTGCTTTCATCTGCTATAGATTGAGAAATCAGATAACTAAGCTTGTTAAAACTGTGCCCCACGCACAATAAAACAAGCCCCAGTGAAACCTGAGTCAAACTCATTTTGTCGTAATTTCCCCTTTCTTAAGAGCAGTGCAATTTCAGTGGTGTTTCTTCCATTGTGTGTGTTTCTAAGAATCACAGTGTGCTTCTAGGCAGAATGGAGGCATTTTCAGCAAGCAAGGTTATGTGGTGCCTACTGGCTTCGTTCTCTGCACAAACAAAAGTTTCCTCACAGCTCTAATGATGAGAATTAGTAGGAAGATGTATTGAACATGTTGGCATTAGGAGGACTTGAGCTAAAAGGGACGTTCTTGTGGCAACTGAGGTCATTATCTCTCAGGTTTCTGCAATTTAAATTCATCAAGAATGTTCCTTGGCCCATGGAACTTGTATTAGTAATTTGAGTTTATTAGTTGCATATTTTACTGCTGTCTCATGCTAAATTGTATCATTGTAAAAGACTTACAATGTGGAACTACACATAAATCCTCATAGTGTGTTTAACAGCAGTCTGCATGCTTGTGGGCAGAGAAGCAATTTCTTTTGAAAAGAAAAGTTACTTTACACTAAGCTGCAGCCCTGTCTGTCAAATTATTCTAATTTTGGCTTTCTACTAAGGTTAAGAAGAAATCTTTTCATTTTGCCTATCTAGGAATTGCTTTTTCCTTCAGTATACCTATTGGAAACATTTAGTTTTGCCTTGCAATGCTGTGTAACACAGTAATAGAAATGGGCTATGGGTGCAAGAGATGTGGTTTGAAATCCCACCTCCTCCAAATTACTAGTTGCATGACCTTGAACAAATTAAATTTCCTGATCCCCAGTTTCCTTATCCATTCAACAAAGGTAACAGAAGTAAGGATCTGTTAGAAGGTTTCTGAAGATTAGGTAAAACAGTTCTTGCAAAGTGATGAGAATCATGCTTCCCCCATGTGGAACACTTCTTACATGTGTTGGCTATGGGTTCTGGGTTTTCAGTCATTCCAAAGCCTCCAGGCATCAAATGATGCTGAAATAAAAGAAAATAAAATGAAAGGAAGAAGAAGCAAGCACTCAAAGTTAATAAAAGTTAATAAAAAAATATTGCTGTCAGTCCAACTTATTTAATTACAAGAACTTTTAATTTCAGAGGAGACTGGGCATCCTCATCAGTGTTTGGCAATATGCCTGTGCTTGAGGTTAAAAAAGTATGATCTCTCTCTCTCTCTCTCTCTCTCTCTCTCTCTCTCTCTCTCTCTCTCTCTCTCTGTGTGTGTGTGTGTGTGTGTGTGTGTGTGTGTGTGTGTGTGTTTGAAGGGGCAGACGCATGCACACTTACATATAATGCTTTTGCAATCAAAAGTGAATTCAGTCATTGAAATCTGGCACAAAGTGACATTATCTTTTACCTGATAAACAATATAACTTCTGCCAGTCACAGTCTGTTTGTATAGTAGAAAGTAAGACACTGATAAAGTGAATCCCATTGTACTCAATTCAGAGAAGTACATTTGATTTGTCTTTTTAGTTCTACCTTGAGTCCTAGACCAGAATGGGACCCAGGATAGTATCCAAAGAATGACTGAGTCAACAAATCAATGGAGAAAAAGAAAAATAAAACAGAAGAGAGAACTAGGAGCTGTCAGCAGGAGTCAAGACAATGCATCAAAAGGGAATACACAGAATAAGATACAAGAAAAAGGAAATTGGTAGATAGCCGCATTTCAAGGTGTATGTAGGTCCAGTGGGTGAACCTTCTCCTGGTGGCTCTGTATGGTGACTGGGTGATCTGAGAGGTAAAAATAATTCAGCAACAAATGATCAACTCCAAATGGAGCAAGGCCTTCAATTTAAACCTGAAACTTGGAAACATTTAAAAGGAAAGTTGGGAAAACACTCTGGCATTTGACAGATTTCTCATTCTCATTACAGTCACAGCATAAAGGAGGAAGACCGTAGGTCCCCAGCCTCAGGAGTTTTCACAAGCTGCCATAGTTTTCTCTTCCTTGTCTGGATTTGCTCATCAGAAGTGGCCGGAGGAACGACTGTCACCTGCTCCTCTCAGCCACCGGCATGCCAGTGATTGAGTGTGTCTCCTAGGTCTCACCTCTCTTTCTCTGGCACTGTCAATGCCTTCAGAGAGCTGTTCCCATTTACAAGCATCCATGTCACTTCTTGTGGTAATTGTTCAGGAGCCTCCCGAGCCGCTGGCTATGGGCTGACTTTGACCTCTAGCTCTTCCAATCCATGTCATTACTGTTCAACTTCATAAGTCGGCTCCAGGGCCAAGCTGTGGGATGAGGAGTCTCATGTTTTAAAGAAGGCAGAGTGAGAAGCTCTGAGTCAGGATCCTGGCTCTAACTCTCTGAAGCTTCACAGTCATAGGTGTGCTGCTTTATTTCCCTGAGCATAAGAACCTCAATGCGGGGTGAAGATACTGATCTCCCTGTAGAGTCTCCCCCTCTAAGTCCTGTGGCCAGACAGTGGAAAGCTTACTCCAGAGTAGTTGCTAAGAGACTAAGTTGTAGTTTGCTCCTGACATAACTCTACAAGCCATGTTTACTCTGTGTTTTGACACTAGGTTCCTAGAGAAACCACAGAACATTGATAAAAAGAGGAGACCACTCAAGCGAAGAATGTCACCTGTCTATCCAGTTGGATGTGTTCATATGCCCCATATCCAAAGAGTCAACCAACCCCAGACTTAAGTCTTTAAAAACACTTTAGAAACATGTGTTAATTGCATATACAAATGAAATTGTCATGATAGTATGTTGGGAGATACCCAACATACCTGGGGCAGGGAGTTGGAAAAAAATTGGGTTGGAACAATTTCAGAGTTTCAGTTATGTTACACAAGCAACTTCCGGAAATTTGCTCTGTAGTATTATTGGTAATTAAACATGTGATATTGCATACCTATAACTTTTCAAAGGAAGGTCAATGACAAAGAAAACAACAAACTCAAGTTGGGGAGATGAAGCCTGAAAACCGGGTCCCATCCCTGGGCCCATGAGAGAGAGAGAGAACTAACATTCACATGTTGTCCCTTCACACCTACACACTTGTTGAGTCAAGTGTGCACCCACAGGTATACATATGTATACATGCAAAATAAAATTTCATTTATTTATTCTTAAGATAAAAAACAGCAAGAGCCCTTAAAGGCTGAGAGGGCATAAGGAGACTTTAAGACGAGACCTGCCCAGTCAGCTGTTCCTATGTTTCTTCTTGGGTGACCGTACTCTAGGTTATTCCATGTGTCAATTGCAAACTGTACACATGAAGTATGGGCAGTCACTGACTCCAGTTGACTGAAGTTGTTTAGAATGTGTGTAGCTTAGCTTACTTGCTGTCTTATCCTTGGCAATGAAAGTCGACACTTTGAACTTTCGTTTCCATATCTATAAACAATCACTATGAGCTAAGAGCTGAGCAGTTATGAGTTGAGCCTCCCAGCATGTATGTGGCAAGCAGAGAAGGTAGGCAGCGGGTCTGACTAACTTCTGGTACCCACATTCACTGTATTCACAATTTGGTTGGAAATTTAGGGTCTGCTGTGAAAACTCAATCATGATAAACTAGGGGACGGAGGAAGTAAGAAGTCTTTGTCACACCACTGTTAAGTCTGGTTGGGAAAGTCTAGTGGCTGCAAATCAGGTCTCTAAAGTCCACTGGGCAGTAAGTACTTTCACTGGAATTGTTCTGTGTGCCTAGGGTAGGTCTCTCAACAGTTACAGGATCTGGAGGTAACAACATCAACGAAAAACAAAGCTACCATAAGTCATCAATTGCTGGTGGCTGGTATAGTGCTAAGGGGGAAGAGGAACAGAAGTGACGAGCTGGGGACAAAATACTGCTCGGAAAGAACAAAGATCTACACAAGGTTCAAGAATCAGGCCAGGCCGTATGCCAGCAGCAAACCACTGAATTGAGAATAGGACCCCCGTTGAAGGAATCAGAGAAAGAACTGGAAGAGCTTGAAGGGGCTCGAGACCCCATATGTACAACAATGCCAAGCAACCAGAGCTTCCAGGGACTAAGCCACTACCTAAAGACTATACATGGACTCACCCTGGACTCTGACCTCATAGGTAGCAATGAATATTCTAGTAAGAGCACCAGTGGAAGGGGAAGCCCTGGGTCCTGCTAAGACTGAACCCCCAGTGAACCAGACTGTTGGGGGGAGGGCGGCAATGGGGGGAGGGTGGGGAGGGGAACACCCATAAAGAAGGAGAGGGGGGGAGGGGAAAGGGAATAACACTCGAAATGTATATAAGAAATACTCAAGTTAATAAAAAAAAAATCAGGCCAGGCTTAGGCTATGGCAGTGAGCACTGGTTATGAAATGGTGACATAGCATATTCATAGCGAGACTGGGCTAAGACTCTGTCTCACAAAAATTAAGAGCAATGAAGAGACTGTGAGAGAAGTCAGTAATTGATCTCCATGAAGCTTGTTCTGGACCTCACTGCAGAACAGCAGGCTCACGGTTTGGGGCCAGGATACAGAGATGTCTCATGGGTAGAAGTCATTGGTTTAACAAATGCGAGTGGAGAGCTAGGCTTCTCCCTGAATGGGAAGAGCAGGGGAAACTCATCACAAAGCACAAATGCTTGGGACTGATTCTTCTCTCCAGAAGTCATGTTTCTAAGGACAAGAAGACAGAAAAGAGAAGAGAAGAAGATATGTATCCTGTCCCTACTGAGTAAATAAACCAAGGCTGGAAGAATTGGCAATGTGATGATGGCAAAGAAGAGAGGCACATAGATGTCCCTTTTCTCTAATGACAAGGCTTAGGAAGTTCTGAGAACAGCATATAAGGCTAAAAATCATATGAATTTTGCAAGTCTCAGAAGAAGCCCAAGGCTATGCAATTAATTTCTTCTTGGGAGACGTCTGCCAGCTGCTTTGGAGCCCACAGATGGACTCCAGGTCCAGCGGAGAAGCTTCTCTCATTCCTTCCTGTGCTGCTTTCTGATCAAACACCTCAGAGCTCAGTTCCTCTGGAGACAATCTGCACCACCCGGCAATACATGTTGTCTGGAAAAGCAAGCCTCGAATGCTCCCTTGAGAAAGAATTGAAGGAAAAGCAGAACCATGGAATGACAAAAGGAGACAGGAGAATCATAAAGGTACAGTGTCTTCTTAAACTCACATAGGAAGGATTCAGGTAAGGACTTCTGATTGACAAGCAGAGCAGAAGCTCTGGAAAAGTCCAAGGGACCCTTGGAGAGATCAAGGTTTATCATCTAAGCAAATATGTGTAATGAGGACAGAAACTTAGTGGGAGAGTAACCTGAGGAAGCTGGTGCCAAGAGCTATCCCCGCTTGAAGTTTTGTCTCCCCTCACACATTTATCTCCTTGCCTATGGGTTCTGGTGGTAGGCTGTTATTAACATAAGCCAGCTCTTACTATGCACCATAGTCTGCTCAGAAGGTGGTAGATATGAACTTATTCCATTTCTACTGAATTCTATAAAGCATTGGTTTCTGTTGTGTTTCATTTAATTGATGCAAATTTGAATAACAGCTCACTATTTTTCTCACTTTAAATGAACAAGTGCACTACTCTGGGAGCATTTGCAAGGTGGTACAATCATTGCCACTAAGATGTTTTAGAAGCTTTGCTTCACCCTCTAAAGAAAACTTCTACTCATTCATCTATCTCTTCCTGCCCTCTAATCTTTAAAAGCACAGCCTCTAGAGTCAAATTCCCTGAGTTCATTCAGTTTGTGGACTTAATGGTCAAGGAACTCAAGGAAGGTACATAGCAAAGCTGGAAAGCATTTGAAGCTGGGCATGGAGGCACAGGTCACACATCTGTATACTCAGTTCTGAGGAGAAACACAAAGGCAAGAGGACTCCAGAGCTCATTGGCTAGCTAGAGTAGCCCAATTGATAAGCTTTAGGTTCAGTAAGACATCCTATCTTAAAAAAAAATAAGGTACACAGTAACACCCAGAGAGCTGACCTCCATGTTCCACAGGTATGCATGCATATGAACATGTAAATAGCACATATAGACACAACTTCACATATCCACACCTATCTATCTATCTATCTATCTATCTATCTATCTATCTATCTATCTATCTATCTATCTATCTATCTATCTATCTATCATCTATATCTATCTGTTAATCTATCTATTTATCTATCCATCCATCATCTACCTATCTATCATCTATATCTATCTATTAATCTATCTATCTATCTATCTATCTATCTATCTATCTATCTATCTATCTACCCATCTATCATCTATCTAACATCTATCTCTTTTAAATAAATTAATTTTAATGTTTTATTTTCCCTTTCTGCCTCCTTCTCTCTCTCTCTCTCTCTCTCTCTCTCTCTCTCTCTCTCTCTCTCTCTCTCTCTAGGGGGGGTTGGTGAGGGTGTCTGGGGCTCATGCAGAGGTGAATCTTAGGCCAGAACCTTTAAGCCTTGAGCAATCTCACTAGCCCAAATCTTTCCTTTTTATTGTTTAAGATCAATGTAGTGTGGTAAATTTTTCTTTACTTTCTAGACACAGCAATTTTGTGTTTCCCCCCCAAAAAAGGAATTAAGAAAAAAATGTCATATTTCTTGTTGTTTTACACTTCCATTGCTTTGCATTTATAAAATACACTTTATTGAATTGTTCCATGTTTTTTTTTTTTTGAAAATCTGTTTTTCTCTTTCTCTTATAGATTTGGAAGCCAAATGTCTCACCAGAATGTCAACATGGTTAGGTTCAGGTAAAGGGTTCTTTCTGGGTTGCATGTTTTGTAAAATCCTCACAAGATAAAAAAAAAAGAATGAGAAATTGCTTGAATGTTATTATGTGGCATCCATTCCATTCATGAAGAGTTGGGATGTTATCGCCTCCTAAAAGTAAAGGCTTCGTTTGCTGTGGGGTTGGAGTTCCGCATGGGAATTATGGAGGAACAAAGACATTCAGGTTTGGCTTCTATCTTGATCCTTACTACATTATTTTGGCTTTGTTGCCTTATTTTCCATGATTTCCCTGTAAACTAATCTTGTAAATGGAGTAGCACGCTTGCAGTCATGTATATGTGTTGTTTCTGCATACTTTCTTATGACATCACATCCTAAGCTTGCTACAAAAGACAAGATCAGCACATAGAATTCTTGTTGTTTTTATACATCCAAATGTTAGTCTGATCAATTTTATTATGCATTTTCAAGGTAGTTGCTTATTTCTCCCAGATGTTTAACTTTAGTTTCACTTCGGTTTAGAGCACACAAATCAGTCCTGCATAGTGGCAATGATCACTTCATGGTGAACTGGTATCTTTCAACTCTGCTGTTTTGTCTTGGGGAAGAAAAGTGCTAGGACTTTTACATCAAGGGATCTTGAAGATTATAAGTATTTCTATGACTTGTGTGCATGGATTCAGTTACATCCCCACTAGCACTTCCTTGAGGATTCTGTGCATGTTTTCCACACTGTCCCATGGTAAGAATATGGCCGTAATTAAATATTGACTTGAGGTTAATTTCACTCTCCTCCTTTTTTATGTTTTCATGGTGGGGTTGGAGATGTTTAACAGATATCCTAGGATGCCTGCAATGATCTCTTCCTCTTTGTATTTGTGTGCCTGAAATCCCTACCCTGTGCTTATAGCTGGATTTCCTGATTGATCTTTAATAAACATCCCAGGGCCAAAGTAGTCTAGTATAAGGCTGAGGAAAAGTTATGGCAGTGGCTTGCTCATAACCTCTCATCTTCTTAATGTCTTCTGTGTAGACTTGCCAGGCCCAGCAAGTAATAATAAAGGGTTCTAGGTAATGAGTTATGTGAGCAATAAATAACCTTTTAGTATAGGTCTGTATCCTGCATTGTTTGGGACACAGCAATATTATAAGGTGATTGTTTATCCACAATTCAACACATTAGGCATTGTGGATTGCATCTGGCATTCAGGTTTAGGGGGGAAACCAGCTGTCATACTGTTATCTGCTTTAAGGAAATGTTCTATGGCCAGAATCAGAGGAGAGAAACACTGGAGTCCCCGAGGAACTAAGTCTGACCCACAACACTGTGATAATCCTGAAGGCGAACCTGCCCCAGTGGACCCTTGACAAGACTGCAGCACCTAAGGGCCACAGGCTCTGCCCTGCAGCCCAATTCCAGCCTCACCTGGAAACACATAAACTGTACAATAAAAATATTTGCTTTCTAAGCCATTATACTTTGAGTATCAGTAGAAAACTAATGCAGGTGGTCAGAGAGACTGCTAAACTACAAGTCTTTGCTGGCCTCCTCAGTCTACAGGATGGCCATGTGAATGACTTTGAATAACCTTCGTGTGCTGTGTATATGAGATGAAGTGCACCATATGCTGCACAGAATATACAGTGTTAACTCATTAGCTAAAACTTTTAAAAACGTTTAAGGGGATTGTTGTTTTAACTACCTATATCCATCAGGTTATCATACCACTTGCTATACATTTATATAATTCAAACAATGATTTATGAAATGAAACTTTCCCACAAAAACAATTTTAGTTCCTAGTACTTATTAATCATTCTCTTTCTGTTTTGGTCAGAGGACTCTACAGGTCTCATAGCTTTAGCTTCTCATCTTTCAATAGTTTCCCTCATCACTCTCCCCAAGTTTTCTGTTTTCTTTTAAACTCTTGGTTATTCTCAAATTTTCAATGTCTCAAGCCCCATTGCCTTACTGCTGGCTGCATTTCTACATAATTTAGTTTTCATTTTATACCTTCTGCTGCTGCCTTCATTTCTGAATTGGTCTCATTTTTTTTTCTGCAAGCTTTACCAACACTATTCCTTATTGTTCTTTTATTTCATATAACGCTTTATCCTTTAATTTCTTTCTGAATCCTGGCTGTGATTTTTTTTTTTACCTGGTTGTTTTCCAACAATCCCACCCGCTACCCTTTGCCCTGTGACCCTTCTTTCCTCCCCTCCAGTTCCCATTGTCTTGTTTCTTCTGTGGTCATTGCTCTTCTCCCAGCGGAATTCATATTTCTTGCATGAGTTCATTAGGGTTGATAGTGAGTGATTGAAAGACTAAGCTGAACATGGTGATGAGCAATCTGAACTGTGGTTCACTGTCTCTCAACACCTTTTCAATGGGACTTTCCCTTACTTCCGTTTTGCTAAATTCTTCTTGGCCATAGGGAACCTTCACATGTCATGGTTATTCTTGGCGGGAGTGATTTGATCTCTAATTTGGTAACTTTAAGTACACATCTATCTCTCGTTTCTCCTCCATAAAGGCTTTCTTTTATTAAGGTGAGAATTTATATAACCTCATGTCAGCCCCACATCCCCAACCCACCATTCTGAGTTATGAGTTTTCAGAAAAACCCCTCAACTGACATGAACCTCAAACCTTTCCAACCGAAGAATCCCAGAAACAATCTTGCTGAGAGTTTTGTGTCCAGCTGCCTTCATTCAAAACCTCAGAGGCAAGAGTTCTCTCTTGACTACATGTTGGCTCACCCGTTCCAGTTTTAATTGAGTACCTTCGCCCTTCCTCATCAGCTCTGTTTTGAAGTTTTAAGTGTGTTTCACAACCTCATCAAATTCGAGAGAATCTCCATGGGTTCTTCTCATTGCCTTTTCATTAACTTTCAAAAAAGTAAAATGAGCAGAGATTGTTTTTATTCTAAGAAAATGCATACTTGTTATAAGACATTTAGACAGAGAAAAAGAGAGAGAGAGAGAGAGAGAGAGAGAGAGAGAGAGAGAGAACGAAGAAGAAGAAGATGAAGAAGGAAAAGGAAGAGGAGGAGGTGGTGGAGGAGGAGGAGGAGGAGGAGGAGGAGGAGGGAGGAGGAAGAAGAAGAAGAAGAAGAAGAAGAAGAAGAAGAAGAAGAAGAAGAAGAAGAAGAAGAAGAAGAAGAAGAAGAAGAAGAAAGGTAAATTTTCCAACCCATCTCTGCACATAGTAACATAATATACTACTCTTTTGTGCATGGAGATACTATTTTAAAATCAAATTTGCTTTGGATATTAGACATTTCACATTAGCGCTTACAAAACGTTGTCCTCCCCCTCTCCTCCCATTTGGTGCAGTAGGCATATTTCTAGAAATGCAAGCTCTGAGTTAATCCTCATTTCCCAAGATCACTATAGCACAGGCTCTTATCCAAACGTCTAGAAACGTCTATAATACTCGGTCCACTGCAAAGCTTTTTCATTCCCCAAAGCCAAGGCATGACTCTGACTGCAGAATCCACAATTATGTTCACAATACTCTCAAAATGTCAGACCATGTCCAGCAGCCTCTAATCTCCTGCTAAACCCTAAACCACTCTGATGCCTACAATTCCTTCTCATTTCTATCAAGGCGGCTGGAGGTGCCTTGACGTTTGCTTAGAGGCTCTACTGTCTGCTTTCCCTAGCATCTTTGCGGCTTGCTTTCCCACATGGCTTTGTTCAGATACTTGGGTCAAAGCTATTTTGTGCAAAACAGTGGCAGATCAAAAGGAGCAAACATACCAGCAAGTAATTAAATCAGGAAGTCAGTATCTCCTCGCAGCACGCCCAGGCACTTACAGATAAACTGCTCAGTCTACTCTTCTCCCTCAAACACTACTCGGAAGACAATTCCACATGACTCAGAACATTGAGAGGATACATACTGTTTTCAATGGGAAGTAATTATGACTTGAACCTTGCACTTACATATCAGGCCTCCCTCAGCACCCTTTAAAGATATGAGTCTTGCAAGTGGGACTTCATAAAACTAAAAAGATTTTTGCACAGCTAAATAAACAACCAACAGGTGAATAGAAAGCCCACAGGACGGAACTCTTTGCCAGCTACACATCTGACAGAAGATTAATAGCCACAATGTACAAAGAACAACAACAGCTAAATACCAAAGAGTCAAAATAAAAAAAAGTATCCCAAATGATCCATTGGAAAAGTGATCCTGGGACCTGAAGAGAGGGTTCTCAAAAGAAGAAAAAAGGGCAGACAGATGTCTCAAAAGATCTTTCTCTCCCATAGTAGTTAGGAGGACTGCAAATCAGAACAACTTACCCCTGATCAGATCAACAGAACAACTGACAACAAATGCCGGAGGGGATGTAGGGAAAGGGAAGCCTCTCCCACTGTTGGTGGCATTGCAAACCAGTGCAGTCACTATGGAAATCAGTGCGGAGGATTCTCCAAAAGCTAAAAATAAGTCTACCATATGTCAGACATCAATTCCTAGTGTATTCCTAAAGCACGTGACACCCGTCTTCACAGACTTGCTCAGCCATGCTTATTGCTGCTGTGTTCCCAATAACTAAGAAATGGAAACAAACTAAATGTCCTGCAAGCTATAAATGGCTAATGAATATGTGGTAATATAGGCAATGGAATATTACTCACCTGAAAAGAACAATGAAATCATAAGCTTTCTTGGTAAATGGATGGAACTAGAAAAGATCATATTGAATTAGATTACCGAGACTCAGAAAGATAACTATCCCATGTGTGTTCTCTTTCATTAGAAGCTCCTACCTCTACATCTTCAGACTTGAATCTATCTTCTGCAGTAACTACAGAAATCAGGAAAGTAAAATGGAATCATGGCCAGGATAGGAGGTGAGGGGAGCAATAGGCAGGAGCATAGCAGAATATAAATGATCTAAATCAGGGAAATGGGAGATGGGGGCTCTTTGGGGAGTAGGAGGGATATAAATACAGAAGGTGGGAAGAGGGTAATGAGGAAGAACAGGATCATGACAGGGAACAGATAATAGGGGAAATGGGAAAAGGGGACTCTTTAGTGAAGGGATTGGAGATAAATACAGAAAAATTGGAAAAGTAGTTAAAATAACAGTGAGGATATATTAAAAAAAAGTTAAAATTAATCATATTATTAACCATTTACCTAAACAAAACTCATAGTACACTTACTAATTCCAGGTATGAATAAATATACATGTATAGTTTTATAAACTTTTCTCATCTGGGTTGATGCTGCTCCCTCCGAGAGCCAGAGGTCCCTGAGTTGGAATCAACTTAAATGCCCCATTTCTGAGGACCTGGTTTTATGGTTGCTGAGGATGACAAAGGAAGGAAGCAACCAACATTCGTACCTAGCCATGACACCTATGAACTACATAAATGACTAGCATAGCATACTAGCTCTAACGTTGTAGTACCGTCACACATACCTTGGTGGTAATCAACTGCTCCCTAATTGAACTTGAGACATGCTCAACAAGAGGGAAACCATACTAGGTACAGGAATCCTAGGTAACCTCTCAATGCTATTGAATTCATTCTAATTGGAAGAGAATCTATCACCACTAATTTACTAAACCAGAATAATCTCTAATAACAATCTGTAAACATTTGTCCTTATAAATACAGATAAATGTAGTCTTGATCCCTCATCAAGGAAACTTTGCAATAGACAGAAAGCACTACAGGAAAGAATAACCAAGCAAAAATGTAGGGTTCTGGAGCCCAGTACTAATGTGTGAATCTTACTAGTATCAGAAGCTACACCCATAAAGTGTTGCTAACATGATTCTCCAAATGTGAGCTGGACAAGGATGACATCAGTAGACACAGCAAGGTGTATGGGAAAAACCCATGAGGTCTCAACATTACACAAAGAATTAGAGGCAACTGAGGAAAGCAATGGGAGAAGTTGTTTTCCCTAGCAAAGAGCACACAGTTGGTTGTACAGTGCTGAATGATCAGCCCTGAAAATATGCATACAAGAAACATTATATGGGCTCAACAGGTTATATTTTGGAGTGTGTGTGTGTGTGTGTGTGTGTGTGTGTGTGTGTGTGTGTGTGTGTGGGTGCATGCACAATTAGTGAAAAAGAAGGCCACAAATTTAAATGAAAGTAAGAAGGAATATATGAGAGGGTTTTGAAAGAGAAAGGAAAAGCATTGTAATTATATTATAATCACAAATATAAAATAAAAGTGAACATTATAAAAAAGATATGAATCTTTGGCTTGTTTTGCCCAGAATAAGATACTTGGACAAGCAAGCACATTTTCCAGGTGGCCTGGGAATCAACTGTACGACAAGACAGAAGGTGCACAGAGACAGGTAACCAATGTAGACAACCAGGATCAGACTCATTTGATGTCTGAGAAGTGGCATGGAACATGCCTAAGAATTTTTCCATGAATGAGAAGGTATCAGGAGTATTTGTCTGAGGCTCTTTTTCTGTTCACTATGATAAAATATTCTGAAAAAGCAACTTAGAGGAGAAAAGGTTTATTTTAACTCAGTTCCATCAGAGCAGGAGTTTGAGACAGCTGGTCATGGACATCCACTGCCAAGACAGCAAGAATTGAAAACGCATACTCTTTCTTGTGCTTGGCTTGATCTCCCAACTCACACAGTTCATGACCCCTTTCTATGGAGTGGTGCTGCCCACAATGAACTGAATCTTCCCATATCGATTACCTAAATTATAGCAATCTCATAAAGACATACCAGAGGTTAAACCAATGTTGAACCATAAATAAATCTCTCATTGAGACTCTATTTGCAGGTGATTGTCAGTTGTGTCAAGTTGACAGTTAAAGGTAGCCATCCCAAGGCTTTAAACTCAGATTCCTAAGCCTGTCACATTGATTTGAGTCGTTAGGTCTCTAGTAAAATATGTGCACAGACATTCTTAATCATCTCCAAAGTGACGGTGATGCATCCACTCTGCAGGCCACACATGGAGCAGCTGAAAACAATGGACTTCTGTAATGGTTACCACTGTGACTAGACCATGAGCCTTTGCTGTGCTTATCTATGCGTGTGCATGTGCATGTGTGTGTGTGTGTGTATTATGTATGTCTCTGTTTATGTACATATGTGTGTATATACACTGAGATAGAGAGATGCTAGATTGGTAGTTAGATAAATAGACAGACAGATAGATGATAGCTTAATAGATATGTATCACATGACCAGGTAACATTATTTCTGTCAGGATAGTGATAAGAATGAACCATTGTTTGCTGGGCACTCATGGGTATTTACATGGCATCAATATGGTGGACCATCACAGTGTTCTACTGAATTTCCTACAGTTCCAAAATTATTTTGGATTGTATGTGGCAGAGGAAATGAAAGGTAGCATTTAGTCCTAGGCAGAAACTATAATGTACACTACCATCCTAGGTAAATGAAAACTGATTTTGTTCTTCTCTGTGCTGGGTATTGCCAGATCAATAGATTTATATACCAAGAGCTTCAAACTGTGGTGATCACTAATAGTAAGATACCGGGATGCTGAACAAAACAGGTACAGTTGGATCTAGGGTTTGTTTAGATTTACAGTGTTTTTCTATGCTCCACTTGGTTTTTGCAAGTGTCATAGCAGAGAATTAAATGAGATTGTGAGGACAGCTACCTCTGCAATCAAGGTTTTGAGATCAATGCTAGAGGCTGCCATTTCAGCTGGGATGAGTTATTATTTTTAATTTACTCTCTTGGCTGAGATAGTGAACAATTTCAGGAGTTTCCACTTGGCCTTTCATACTATAATGGCTCTTTCTCTGCGGGTCAGGAACCAATGTGAAGGGTCTTCCAGCTGCTAAGTGTATCCAACCCAATTAAGTGCTCGGAAACCATGAAAATTATCTCAGTGTGGGTTGGCAGACGCACTGCACGTTTATGAAATGGACATGGGCCAAGAGTTCATTCGTCACCTGGTTTTCACAGCCCTGCTCTAACAAGGGTATCATGCTGATGGTGTCAGCTAAGACTTCGTTCTAACTACCTTCACATATCTGGGGTGGGGGGGCATTCTGTAGCAAACCATGAAGTTTGCACTTTAGGGTGTTTTCCTTTCTGTTTAATGCATGTCCCTTGGAGGAGGATTGGGGAATTTGTACCATATGTTATTGCTGGGGTTTTGTTCGGTATTCTTCTAGAGTTCCCATCATCTCCTCCACTGGCATGACTGAATTCTAGATGTGGGAACTAGCTCAGATCTGGACATCAAAGAGGAATTATTTCACCCTCTAGAATGGGCAACACCCAGCAGTGTGATCAGCTGACCTTGCTCTATTATGATTATACAAGCCAGGCGGTACTCTTGATGCCACCCAAACAAATTTGCTGTTGTCTAACTGTCTTTACTACATATTCCTGCAATTCCAACCTTCCAGCTTTCTACCCAACTTTGTTGTCGATTTTGATCAGCAAATCTATCTTATTACTGATGATTAAGAACCTATGTCATGCCTCTGCTGTTCTAGAATTCTGTAACTTCCTAGAATTATAACAGACTAGGACACTACTGTCATGGCAATAGAGCTATCAACCTTAGACTGTAACGGAAGCTACCACTGAGCTACTTGATAAAATCGTGGTCCCCTTCACTAGCACATCTTTCATTTTTTTCTAGCACTTTGGGCTTTCCTAAGGAACATAGCTGGTGTGCTGTCTTGTCTTATATGAAAATCCATACTAACATGCATGCACCTCAGAGACTTCTGACACTTTCCTCAAATGTCTACCATGGCAACCCCACACCTCTGCTTTATTAGTTCTGCAAAGCATCATTGTTTCTATGTGTCAAGAAGAAGCATTTTCAGCAGAATATTTTCCTCAGCTCTTGCTATCCTTGCCAGGTTATTAAACACACAGTCACCCGAGAGTTTGCCTGAATCAATCAACTTTCCACTTCCCAGTCTTAGATTTCAACTTCTTTAGTCCATCACTCTCTAGAGCCCAGTTACATTTTCTGAAACCTTTACAGTGCTTGCCAACCATGCCCTGAAGATCTTTTGCAGAATAATCACTTTATTTTCAAAGAGTAGATAGTATACCTTTGCTTGAGTCCCAGTGAATCTTGACCTTTATTGTTATTGAAAACATGAAGAGAGCTCAAGAAAAAGATGAGCTTGGTCTTTCAAGGCTTGCTCCACATGTGCTAGGTTTTAAAGATGTACAGGCAATAAGACTGGTATCTAGCAAACAGGATGTGGCTGCCTCTGTTGACTTTCAGGACTCAGAGGAATCTGTTGCTTTGGGGTACTCAAAAACCAGCACGGGACACCTGACTAGCTTTATGCTTAGCATCCTCTGTAACTCTGACACTCTTACAATGAAGCCATGGAAATTATTTTTAGTATTGTCTCTCATGAGGAAAGGAGAGTCCAGTGTTCCATGAATGCTCTCTGACATTCCCACCATGCTCTGAGTTGCTAACTGGTCTACCTGAGACTGTTATTGCCTCTCTAAAAAGTTATAAAGAAATATTATTGAGGTTTAACTGCTAGAAAGTCTGGGCAATACAATTTGACAAGATTGAATATATCCATACACCTTTGAATCTATAACTATAATTATGTCATGAAGCATGTCCATGATTCCCTAAGTTGCCTTGAATCTCTTCATTTTGTTTTGCTTTTGTGATGAGAATACTTAATATGACGTTTACTTTCTTGACACATTTTGAAGTGTGCAGTATCATACCTCCAATGATGGGCACTATGTGGCAAAATAGATCTCTAGAATGTACTCATTGTGTAGAAATGAAACCTTATATATGAAGGAAATCTCTCCATTCTTCCCACCCAACTTTATAGGAATCTCCAACTCTGTTTCCCTTTTCTGTCAGCTCTACTGCGTTAGATGCTGGATGTTAGTGGAATGTTTTAGAGAATAGACTCTTAAATGATAGGAGCACTTATCTGTGCATAGGTTTAAATTTGGTAGTGATTATGGTTTAGATATGAAATATCTCTTGGCTGACTGAAAACAAAAACAAGAAATTAATCTATGGCAATCTACAAGATTTTATATAGCCAAGAGGAAAGTGTAACAAAACCATAAAGTAATTCTTCCATCTTTGGCTGGGTTTTAGAATGGGCGATCTGTAAAATTTCAGAAAATGACTAACCAGCCTCACTTGGACACGATTAAACCTCATTTTTTTTCACTGATAAGAAAAAGAGAACAAAAACAACAAGCTAATTTAAGACTTACACTTTCTCTTTGAAAAGAACCCCAAAGGTTAACTTCAGATAAATGTCTGGGTTTGTTTCTTTCAGAATAAAATGAATTTTAATACAGCAATGATATTGGACCATCTCCCCTAGACTGGGTCTGAAGACACCATCCTCTCAAATAAAATCATACTGTTCTAATTCTATGGTGTCTTTGGCCTTTGTTCATTTATGATTGATAGATTCCAAAATCCAAGCCTCAAAATTCAAATGATACTAAGGGATGCCAACACTTGACCACCATGCCTGCCTCTGTATTAGTTATTTTTCTGGTGCTGTGATAAAATATCATAACCAAAAGCAGGATAAGGAAGGAGGAGTTTATTTTGGCTTACAGTTCCGGAGGGATAGTGTGTATAGTGATGTGAGACTGGTTACATTTTGTCAGCATACAGAGAAGAGAGCAGGAAGCAGGAAGCCTACCACCAATGTTGTACTTCCTCGAGCAAGTCTCCACATCCTAAATGTTCCATCATGTCCCCTCAAAAGATCTACCAAACTGGAGACCCAGTGTTCAAATACCCATGAGTACTAGCATTTGAGGGAAATCTAGCATTCAAACCATTACAACCTCCTTCTACCATGGTCTTCTGGGTTAATCCCAAGTAATCCTTACCTGCCTCTTCTTAGTATGAAGGGAGGGATATACCCAGCCAGCCCTGCTTAGTTCAGAAGTAGCCTAGAGTATTTATCATACCATTCTCCAAAGAATGTTATAATAAAAATATATACACAGGTTAAAAATAAAGATAAAAGTGTTAAATCTTTACTACCTAGCTTTCGTAATTCAAGAAGTTGTTATGTATGCTACGGAAGAAGAAAAGAATATCAATGTCTTTTCTAACACTGGAAACTAGTATTACTTAGCACTGGATCCTGCATGCTGCAAGGCAAGATATGCTCACTGGTGAAATAGCAGCATGACTCTGTTAAACTTGAATCCTATTTCACAATCATAGATTTATCCCTTGTACTGTAAACATGGTCAAAATCCATGATTAGGAAAGTCAGAAGCCCAAGGGGAGAACCAATTAATGTTGTCTCATTAAGTGGTCATATTATTAAACTGCCTTTCTAAATATTATGTTTATAGCCATAGATTTGTGCTGCCTTCAACCTTCATCAAGAAAAGCTTCTTATTGCAGTGGGTAGTGATTAATGAAGAGATTCACTGCTGTTCAGAGCGCTGTGAATAATAGACTTTGAGAGTTCAGTCATAGATAGGGCATCAATCCCATCACACTACCCCAGGCTCAAGGAGCATCACAGGGATAGAGAGAATGAAACAGCCTGAGAATGGGGAGGAGTGCTGTGAAATGCTGTCCTGTGGACATGACATGCTGACTGTACATACTAACTTAGCACAGTTATCTTTGCCTGCACAGAACCTATACAAGTTTAAGCCAGTTAAAAGTTACATCATGGAGGAGGTTGGGCCTTCCAAGTCTCCACTCTAAGCTTAAGAATTGTCTTAAGTTTGCTTTCTATTCCTGTGATGTGAACCATGAAAAAAAAGCATCTGGGGTGGAAAGGGTTTGTTTCATTGAACATCTGACACTTATGGCCCATCAGGAAGGGAAGTCAAAGCAGGTACGTGGAAGCACAAACTGAAGCAGAGACCATGGAGGAATGCTGCTTATTGGCTTGTCCCTCCTGGCTTATTCAACCTGCTTTCTTACACAATCCAGGTCCACCTGTCCACTACCCTCAGTGGGCAGGACCTTCTCACATCAATTGTCAATCAGAAATAATAACCTACAACCTTATTTACCAGCAAGTTTCTCTGGTGAGGTTCCTTCTTTCAGATGACTCTAGCTTATGTGGGGTTGACAAATCAAAATTAAAACAATCAAAAATCAACTAACTAACCAAATACTGGAGTTATTAGCAGTTGATGACTAACAATAGTTTCAGGAATCATCCCAGGCCTATTGTCCACAGAGTGACTGGCACTCCTAACTCTGTGACAAGAAGGGATGATAATGACAATACTGCCCAAGGATGGGAGCAGGATATTCTTGAGAACAGCTAGCAGGTGAAACATGGTCAGCAGAGGTTACTATAGCTTATCCCTTTATATAAAAATGTCTGGGAGTAGGAAGTGGGAAACTCATCCATGGAGAGAACATTTTGCCCTGTCTAGAGCTCTTGATTAGTAAGTCCAGTGCAATTGATTAAGTAGGGATTCCCCAGTCATAGCTCAATGGTTACAAGGGCATGGTTTGATGACATCATTTATATCTGTTGCTATTCGTTCCCTTGAAGGGTCATCTGAGAGGATACGCTACTGTGCCTATGACTCTTTCTATCAGGAACTCCTATGGAATCCCTAAACATGGTTTCACCAGCCTATTTCTGGTGGACATATGTAGATTTGATGATGTTATCTTTGATTTGTTCTCTCAGTTGCAATATTGGAATGAGAATTCTGGAATTTTGGTTTCTTTAAAAGATAGGGGAATATTATGAGAATATGATTTCATTTTAATCCCAGGTGTGGGAATATGGAGCTGCTTCATATCAGCTGACTCTGATTTTCCTCATGCTCTAATAGAGGCATGGTTTTTCCAGCTGCAGGTAATTTCTATGATTATGCGATGTTTGGAAATCTGGAAAAGTTTCAGGGGGTATATAAATGCTAGAGCCCTCATAAGTGAGGTGAGTGGTTGGTGGTCATTCAGGGGGTTGGTTGTAGTTAGTGGCCATGCTCAAGGAAGAAAGAAATTAGATTAGGAGATCTCTATTTCTCTCTCTCCCCCATCTCTCTTTCTTTGTCTCCTATTTAGTAATAGGCAGTAGAACTGGGAGTAGGAACTAATAAAGGAAGAGAAAAGAACTCACAAAATAGCAAAAGACTGGCTACAGGATACTCCAGTTGTTTGCTCTCTCCATGCTGCATTCTCTCTGATATTTGCTGTTTGCTCATTTACTTTTGCCTGCTACACGCTTAATAAATGTATCCATTTCAAACTTAAAGCACTGCTTTTGTAGATCATTCTCCAGACCCACACAGAACAATTCCTCTTTCTGCTTCTCCATCCCAGGTGCTCCTTCCTATGCCCTTCCCATTATGTATGCTTGCTGTCTTCCAGGCAAGGAAGCCCATGACAGCTACCTCCAGGTAGCTACAATTGCTCTTGACATCTGCCTCTGAGTGGCTAGTGTTTCTCACTCCACCCATTGTCCTCTTTGACTTCCACATCACCAGTCAGACCACAGGCCTCATTAGGCTACAAGAATGTGCTCCTTCGTCTGAATAACAAGCATGGAGGTGTAATACGGCATGCCATTCTCTAAATCTGCACGAGATTTTCCCAATGTACTTAGAGTTTGAATCCAGTAGTGTCTCTTCTAATCACAAAAGGTGCTTTCATGTACAAAGATACATTACTTTTTTCATAGTTACGCTATAGTCTATACAAGTCCCCAAAGCCCCTTCCTGCCTTCCCTTCCCTTGCCTTAGGTTTCCAGAGCCAAATGAGTGGCATTTAAGATTTATTTATACTTATTTTATGCATATGAGTACTTGCCTTCATTTATACATGCATGATTGGGGCTAGCAGGGGCCAGAAGAAGAATGTTGTTGGTGTGCTGGGAACTGAACCTGGGTCCCCTGGAAGAGTAGCAAGTGTTTTGACCACTGGGCCATCTCTCCAGACCCTCCACTCAGTATTTAATTTCTGAGAATTAGAAGCTTCCTCATAAGAATAACTTCTAATGTGGAGTTCTTAATTCGCTTATAGAGATAAATGGATGTATAGAGGAGGAGTTGGGTGGGAGTGGGGAAGTGAAAACCCACCCACTGTGTCTGTGTGCCCTTTCACCCACCCACTTCCACACTTACCTTAGTCAATGGACCTAACCCAGAGTGATGTCCGTGTCATAATATTTTGAAACATTCTATCATATATGTTATATATTATCATATATATATAAACACATTACAGTTTTTTGTGTGTGTATGGGTGTGCAGCCTGTGTGACGGTTCTTGCTTTCTAACTTGTTTGGGAATGGGCCTTTTGTCCACTGCTGTGTATGTCAGGCTGGCTGGTCCATGAACTTGGGGTCTTCTTGTATCTGCCTCTCATCTTGAGGTAGGGGCATTTTCACTGGAGTCACAGATGCAAACCACAGCACGTAGGTTTAAGTGGGTTCCGTAGCTTTTGATATCAGGTCCTCATGTTTGTGTAGCAGATGCTTTGCCCACGGAGCCAACTTCCCAATCATGCTTCATAGTTTCAGATGTCGCAAAATGGTGTACAAGGAACAGTGCTTCTCTCCTCCATCCCTATGCGTCAGCCTCCTGATCTCCCTCCTGTGACACAGTCACTACCACTCTCTTTCTTCCATGCCTTTTCCAAATTGCTATATGCATACACAAGCCTGTATAGCCCTTCTAAAGCCCTTTGTCCCTCTGCAGAATCCTGTGAATGCAGTGTCATGTTTAGGTAACAGAAGCAATTCTGAGGGTGACACACAATTCATAGGGGGTATTCCCCCTGAGGGTCAGTTCCAGGAGACAGAAGACCAAATCATCTACTGTATTTCTTGGGGGAACTTGAAGTCTGTGAACAGTTATGCAGGGCTGAGTTTGATGAAGGTAGTGTAAATCTCCCACCCTACCTCCCTCCTTTTGTAGTACCAGCCTCTGACTTCTCAGTAGTGACTGACTATTAATTACATAGATGGAGTTTTGCAGGGAACTATCTAGACCATGGAGCTTTCTCTCTGTAGCACCAGTCCTCTGTTCACCCCAGAAGCCTGCCTGGGCAGCCCCAAGGAGACCTCCACCCCCATCACTCTTCTCCGCCAATTCCAGCTCCGTGCGGATGCTTTGGTTTGTCTGAGCTAGGGTACAGTTTGCAAAAGGCTGTGATTTTGTGGGAGTTGAGACTGTGAAGCAGCCATTGTTTCCTGGATTAGAGTTTAGGCATTCCTAGTCACACCCAGCCTCAGGCTCCAGGAGCACGAAGAAACCCTTTTTACCAGCATTCAGTAGGCCTCTGGGTGTTATTTCAGATGCAGAATAATTAGCAATATGCCCAAGAAGCAACAAAGCCTTGAATGGTATTTAGTGACAATTATTCAGCCAAACCATTGCTTACTATTATAGGGGCTTATTAGCACCAAATTGTTTCGATAGGAAGTGGCATCAGCAATAAAAATAATGGCTGCAGCTTGCTGTGCAATCCCAGAGTCAGCAGAAAGGGGCTGGAATGTATGCATGTCTCTTTTACATCCCCCAGAAATACGAGGGGACCCACTGCGATGTGTTGGCAGCAACAGGAACTGACTCAGGTGGCTTAGGGAGAGGGAAGGCGGGGCTGCTCTCTGCCAATCTCTAGGTTTTTTTTTTTCTCTTCAAGTTTGCTCATGCTGGGAAGGACTGCACATACAGAAGAGGATCCCTCTGTTTACCTGTGCCTGGCTCCCCTTGCAGCGAGCAGAACACTAGGCAGGAATAAGCTAGCATTCTCGAGCTCATCTTCTGGATAACTTGTACTCCTTATACCTAGAACGTGACTTCTGGAGGGGACTTAACAGAAGTCTCGACTGTACAACTCAAAATGATGAATGCTCCAAAATGCCTTTTCACTTATCCAAGGTCACAACTGGACTAGTCTGAAAGTCAGGGCAGATTAGGTAGTCCTGTTCTCTACATTTTCTGAGCAGCCCGGGTTGAAGCATCTCTACTGTAGCAGAGAACACTAGTGGGCAAGCAGTGTTTTCAGGCTATAAGTAACTTGAGGACATCGTGGTGGAATTTCAGGGCATAGAGTAGATGTGGAACCCGGTACCGAGAACAGGACGCATGATTCTGTAGCTTTGGCTTAGCATCAACCCTACTGTCTCTGGCAGGCGAGCATTAGCACTCATGCTAAGTTTGGGGCTGCGCTTCTTTCTGACTGTGGGCACTGGTTGCTTAGAGACCTGGTCCCCCTTCTTTGGGGGCCAGTTCTGACTGACTTTGGGAAAAATGAAAAAAAGTGTTACAACAACAGAACTTGAGATTTACATAAACAGAAAAGTAATTAATAACAAGATGAAGATAATGAGGACAAATAGAAACTCTTATTTTTGCCTTTTGAAAAAAGTCAACTCACATAACCTGTCTCTGAAGGACGGTTGACAGTGGCTGGTGGCTGAATGAAGGCCAGCCACTGTCCACAATGGTGTAACTGCTCATCAGCTGCCCATGCTGCAGTGACTAACCCCCACTCAAGGCCACACGGGAAGCTCTGTTTAAACCAGTGGGTCACACACACAAGAAAGACATGAAGGTAGGAAGGGGCCTTGGGGAAGAGAAATGTTTTAGAGAGAGAAGGGAAGAGGATCAAATAGAGTGACTGGGTTAACTCATTCATTCTATACATTGATACATTGTATCCATGGATGAAACTATCAAAGAATAAACCATTGCAAAGATCTAAAAAGCTTTGGACATATTTGCAGCTCAATTTACTTGTTTTCTACAAATACATAACCTACAGAGCAGCTTGAATAAATGACCTTTGAACTGAGTACACCAAAATTTCAGTGCTTGGTTCTCTGGGGACTTGATAGAAATACCTAGAAGATTTATTTCATTAAGCTATGGCTAGGTAAAAGAGTAATTCATGAATAGATACAAAATTTTTCTATCGATATAGGGCAGAGGGGTGAAAATAACAAATAAAACACAGTCTTAAAAAAAACAAACAAATGAACAAACAAAAAACTGGAAAACTAAGTGTATCCAGAACAAGGGGAGTGATATGGTTCCAATATATTTGGATGTTTGGGTAATAAATGCTACACGAGTCTTAGTATTCTCTGGCTGGTATAACAAAATACCTCAGGCTGAGTGGCTAATATAACAGAAATATAGTTTTTACATGTCTGGAGAGGCAGGGTGTCAGAGTGGTGAGTTCTGTGAGGGCTTCTGCCCTAGGCTGGCAGGGCCACCTTCTCACTGTGTTCCTCCATTTTTTTTCCTCAGAAGGAGTATATAGAAGTATTCTCTCCTTTTATCTACTTACAGAAGCATGGATCCCATCAGAAGAGTTCCACTACCTACAAGACCTCAAATAAAGCTAATTACCTCCCAAAGGCCCCATTCCAAATTCCATCATATTGCAGGTTAGGGCCTTAACATGAGTCAGGGGAGCTATAATACAAAATACCTTACAGTTCACATAGCCAAGTAAAATAACGTTCAGAAGGTCAAATGTAGGTCTTTGTTAAATTAAGAAAACCCAGTGTAGACAAGAGGGAAGGTGGTAAAACAAGGGCTAGGTCCTAAAGCAAAGGAGCTGGCTCCTTCAGGCTGTGGAACCCTTGTCGAGCTAACCCTTGTGGGGGAGACTGATTGCAAAACAGTTGGCTCCCCAACACCATAAGGAGCTTTGAAGTATTGTGACTTTTAAAAATAACAATGCATACTAAACAGAATTAAGAACTTTATTCCTAATAACTTTTCTGCTATCCAAAGGCCCATAAGGAAGCAGCAGGTCGACCTGCAAACTGGTCCATACTTAGTGTCTGGATTCTGGCTCTAGGGGAATTTTCTAGGCAGCTTTCTGCACAAAGCAGCCATGGCTGTCCTCAGTTTGCAGATACCATCACCACGCAAAACCCACACCTTGGAAACCATTCTAGCCTTGCTTAAGTGGTCTCGCTGGGTCTGACACTAAGTTTATATCAAGCAATGGATTAATACATTGACTATCTGAATCAGTTTAGATTCTACTTGTATTTGGTCTGCCACCGTCTCAGCTTTTCTAATTTCTGTAAGTAGAAAGGGGAACCATGTTAATGTTTTCACAAATGAATAACTAATAATAATTAATGTGATACAAGTAAAAGGGGCAGGTCTCTTGCCTTTGTACAAGAGACTGAAGCTGACTGGATAACCAAAGTGAGGCACCTGGACGTCCTTTCATCCCTGGTCCAGCACCTAACAGAATGTAGTTGACTAAATGATCCACCACACTCAGTTCCTTCCTCAGGAATATGAACACTTTCTTTCAGTGTCATAGAACAAAGTTTAAGAGCCAGGGGGAGCAGGGGGAGATAATCCTAAATTCTACCCACACTGTCTTAGTTTCTGTACTATTGCTGTGAATAGACACCATTACCAAGGAAACTCTTAGAACTGGGAGCTTTCACACAATTTTAGAGGGTTAGTTCATTATCATCATGATGAGAAGCAGACAGGCAAGGTACAGGATCAGTAGCTGGGAAATTTACATCCTGATATACAGGCAGCAGTCAGAGAGAGAGAGAGAGAGAGAGAGAGAGAGAGAGAGAGAGAGAGAGAGAGAGACAGAGACAGAGACAGAGACATCTCAAAGCCCACCCCCAGCAATATGTTTCATCCAACAAGACCACACCTACTCCAGCAAGGCCAAACATCCTAATCCTTCCCAAACACTTCATCAACTGGGTACTAAGCATTCAAATACATGAACCTATGGGGGCCATTCTCATTGAAACTACCGTCACAGACCAAACATGTAATGGATAAAAAACCTAAAATTAAAAATGACAACTTCATTGATAATAAAAAGAACCAGAACAGTTTGAGACTAAAGCCTTTAAAAAGCGTCAGTTGCAGAGCAGGTGCAGGAGATGTCAGAGTCTCTGGTTCTACTGGAGCTCTTGCCAACACTCTTAGAAGCAAGTATATGGAACAGAGTCTTACCAGATCCCATGGATTGTCCTCAAGTTGGGGAGGGATACTTCAAGAGCACTGGAGCTTCTAAAGCATATAGGTGCCTAAATCCAGTCTGAAACTTCTCCACCACCATGGTCTTGTTAGAGACAGGAAACACATCCAGGAACAGTGGACTAATTGTAATCAGGGGGAGGTAATTATCATCAGGAAGAAACAAGGATTCAGAAAAACAGAGGACATAGGAAATACACAAACAAGATCCTCTGAGGAAAACTGGAGGGTGAAGAGGAAGAGAAACTGTGGAGTCTCAGAAGAAACAGTGATCATCTGTGGGCCCTTGTAAACTGAAGGAACCCTTGTACTTACAGAAACACCACCCACCAAATCCAGAAAACAAGGGAAATTCTATAAGAGACAGTTTACCTCAATTTAAGCTTTTATATAATGAAAGCTAAATTAAATTATTAATAGGAATGAGTATTTAGGCTGAGATGACCCCAGAGCTCTTCAATTGTACAAAGAACACACAGAGGTAGGGGTGACTGTGAATGAACTAGTAGAATTGGGGAAGTGAATGATTTGTGCAGGAGGGGAAAGAGTAGGTGTGCAAGAGACACTGTGAATGGGGCTGCCAGTGTGTTTGAGGAATATCCAGAGGCCAGTCTGCTGGGGTGAGCAGATGAAGCCATGAGAGATGTGTTTGTACGGGTGAAAGAAAGTCAAGTCAAAGAAAGCTGACTTCTTTCTTCCTTCTTCCTTCCTTCCCTCCTTTCCTCCTTCCCTCCTTCCCTCCTTCCTTCCTTCCCTCCTTCCCTCCTTCCTTCCTTTCCTCCTTCCCTCCTTCCCTCCTTTCCTCCTTCCTTCCTTCCCTCCTTCCTTCCCTCCTTCCCTCCTTCCTTCCTTCTTTTCTCTCTTTCTTCCTTCCTTCCTTCCTTTCTTTCTTATACTAAAATATGACAAGACCATGGGGGTTTTAGGCAGCCATACTATTTGTGCTATGTTCTAACCTAATTGTTAAGAAATTATTTTAAATGTATTCTCAGTGCACCTGTGTGTATGTGCACACACACATGTTAATTAATGGTACTGAATATCTCTACACCATATACTTAAATCAATATAATGTATCATATCATGTTCCATAAATAAGCACAATTATGATAACTTAATGTTAGTTTTGGTTTTGTTTCATTTTTTTTGAGACATGATCTTACTGTGTAGCAGATGATGGCCTGGAATTTACCAGGTAATTCAGTCTAGTATTGAACTTATGATCTTCTTATGTCCATATCCCAAGAGCTAGGACTAAAGGTATGCTCTACTACATTTAGCTGTTACTCAGTGTTAGCATCATCATTTCTGCTGAATCTCTGGTCATAAAGGAGAAACCATGGGTTGCATCATTCTGTTGGGTGGTCCAGAATGATGGAGATAGCAATAATAAAATGTAGTCATATTTTAAGTATTTAGTAAAGTCTGGGATGACAGAGTTGACCTAAGCTAACAAATAACACCCCCCTCATCATAAATATTGTAGAGGAAAAAAAGAATGATCACAGAGGCCCAAAGCTATGTAGGTAGCAATAATACATGAAAATCCTCCAAGAAATAGAAAAGAAAATCACGAGCAAATAGTCAGATGCAAAAGATGACGTAGTAAATTAAACTAAGAAAAAGTGTTATTGGCAAGCCTACAATGAAGACCTAAATAAAGCTAAGAATAATTAATTTCAAATGTGATTAGTCAGTTTGGCTCGGTGCCTCATTTCAAACATGTTTAGCTCCATAGAGTAAGGTGAGGAAAGTTTTGACCAGATCTATGGGCAAACCAGGAATGTGTGGTGGCATAAGGGAAGGAAGTGTATTGGGGCTGGAGTGATTGTCAAGACAAGTTACAAACTTAAGTGGAGAAAGGCTGACAACTCCAGTGAGGAAAGGGTCTTTGGGATTTATTGAGTTTAATCTTAGAAGAGGAGAGACAATGATTAGGGAGCAGGAGAATGGAAGGTTAGTTTATGGACATTTGAGACTTTGCACCCATCGCAGTGATGAAACAGAATCTCTGTGTGATATTATAACTTATAATGATATGTAATTATTATTATAAATTATACTATCTATAATATCCATCTACCTATTCAACCATCCATTCATCTAATGTTCTTTTAAAGATCCTTAAATATGTTATAATTGTCTAGGTGATAAGTGTTATGAGAAACAAATGGACACTTCTTTGTCATTTTTAATAAGCCATCTTGAGCCACTCCCAAGTATATGACCCATTGAATACACCCCGAAGGATTAAAACTGGTTTCTAGAAGAACCCGCAATGTGATTCGTGCCTGGGAAGAGTTGACGTTAGTTGAAGATCAATGATCAGCAATTCAATCAATCATACCTCTATAATGAATCCTTCTAAGAAGCATGGAAGGATCAGGGTCTGAGAGCTTTTGCATGGTCAATACCTGGAGGTCCTGAGAAAGCAATGTGCACAATGAGTATGGGACCTCTGTGCCCTTTACCCCCACCTGGTCTGGGCATACTTCAAAATGGCTGTGTTTTAGTACTGTCCTTGATAATCAATGGACAATAAAATCAATTCTGTGTTTCCTGGATCCTGTGATGACAGACAGAGGTTTGTGCTCTGGAGAAGGAGGGTTGCGTCAAGTGGCTGGACTCTTGCTTTCTCATTTATGCTGCAGTGGCTAAACATTCACCTCACAGGTTGCACACAAAGGCAGTAAAATGGTATCTATAAAAAGCCAGGCACACAGTGGCATTCAAATCTGAGTGCTTTTTCTCCTTCCTCTGACTCATACCAGAAGCCTGGAAATTACATCAAGTAGATGTTTCCATTTTTTTCCAGGTTAGAAAACAACAACCAGAAACCCCAGAGGTAAATTACGCCCTCAATATGACTGGCAGAGCTGAGAGGAAATAGGTCCGCCACCACAGTGGATGCTCTTTAAGGTACATGGTACCTACAAGGATCGAGCTGCTTAGTCACATCCAGCTTCCTCTCTGTTGTGATGATGCAGAAAGTGGGCTTTGCTTCTGGTATTTTTTAAAGATTTACTTATATATAAGTACACTGTAGCTGTCTTCGGACACACCAGAAGAGGGCATCAGATCTCATTACAGATGGTTGTGAGACATGATGCGGTTGCTGGGATTTGAACAGGACCTTTGGAAGAGCAGTCAGTGCTCTTAACCACTGAGCCATCTCTCCAGCCCAGGGTTTTGTTTATTGAAGAGACACCAGGCTTCAGGTCCTCAGTGAACTGATCATCACTATGACCCAGAAAGGCCATCACCATCTCTGTCTTTCCATCCCTTCTGTCTTCACATCAGTATGAATCAGTACACAGTGAGCAGAGAAGCTGGCCTATTCTGCAGGGGCTACTTGTGAATATTCATTATCATCTCATGACATGTGTGTGACACCGTATACATGTATACAAAACTTTTGTATATTCTCATGAATTGAAACTTAATGGTGGGGGAGGATATTCTTGAGAAGTAAACATAGGAGTGAAAGTCCATTTCCCATGTTGTAACATATGTGAGAGAGGCAGTAACTTCTAGGCACTCTGAAAATCTCAAGGTATTCCATTCTGGGAGCCAACGAGCCAACCAGCACACCATCTGTGAAGGGCCAGCACAGACAAGCTATACCTCAAAGTCAATGGGAATCTGCCAAGCCAAGCTGACAAAGGGGACTCCCCAAACATCACCTGCTAATCAGCCCACTGAAAATTGATTATCAGTAGAGAGGATTGCCACATGACACTTGTTACGCATGGGACCACTAGCCTAATGCCCTGTATAAAAGGCTTGGCTTATGTATCACTAAGTCGTGTTTAGTGATGAGCAAAATGTCTGTCTTTATTTATTAAAAATGGAATGAAGACTGTAGGGGTCCTTCTGCTCTCTGCAGTTCTCTAAGCTTAAAGAAAACACAGCTCCTTGCCTGGGCTACTCCAGGCCTTCATCTTCTGGTGGAATCCCTAGGGGAGTAATCCATCACCACAAGGTTCTGATTTATAAGACTGTGGAGGCTGGAATGATTCCACAGTCTGCTCAGTTTTTTAATACAAACATTGTTTGTTTAAAACTGGGTACAGTTAAACTTTAATCCCAGTTTTTAATACAGAATAATGAAAAGGATACTATGAGTATGGTGGTTGGGATGAGAATAACTCCTGTTTTTATATGTTTGAAAACTTGGTACCCAGGTGGTGGAACTATTTGGGAAGGATTAGGAGGTATGGCCTCATAGAAAAAGTGTGTCACTGGGATGGGTGGTCTGAGGTTTCATAAACTCACATGTAGTGATGAATTATTAAACCATTTGTGCTCCTGGTGGGTCATGAGCTCACTGAACCTGCCCAAGAGCTCTGGATTCATGAATGAAAGACACACGTGCAGCGATATTTTTAATACACCTTGACTAGCTCAAAGGTCAAGCACTTCCAAACCTCCCCACTGCTAACAAATACTCCTCTCTGGTATTTTTTAATAAATATCTGTTAAATCTATATTTTATCTCTGCTACCCCAGACACAATCAGGAGTCACCTTCCCATATTCTTTCTTTCTTTTATTTATTTATTTTTTGGATATTTTTATTTACATTTCAAATGTTATCCCCTTTCCCAGTTTCCTCTCCATAAACCGCCATCCCCTACCCCTACCCTTTCTATGATGGTGTCTCCCCACCCAACCACCCACCCCTTATTGCCTTCCTGCACTGACATTCCCCTACACTGGGGGGTCCAGCCTTGGCAGGACCAAGAGCTTCTCCTTCCATTGGTGCCCAACATGGCCATCCTTTGCTACATATGCAGCTGGAGCCATGGGTCTGTCCATGTGTCCTCTTTGTTGTTGGTTTAGTCCCTGGGAGCTCTGGTTGGTTGGTATTGTTGTTCTTATGGGGTTGCAAACCCCTTCAGCTCCTTCAGTCCTTTCTCTAACTCTTCCAATAGGGATCCTTTCTCAGTTCAATGATTGACTGTGAGCATCCGCCTCTGTATTTGTCATGCTCTGGCAGAGCCTCTCAGGAGACAGCTATATCAGCTTCCTGTCAGTATGCACTTCTTGGCATCAGCAATATTGTCTGAGTTTGGTGGCTGGATCCCCAGGTGGGGGTCGGCTCTGAATGGTCATTCCTTCAGTCTCTGCTCCAAACGTTGTCTCCATATCTCCTCCTATGAATATTTTTGTTCCCCCTTTTAAGAAATACTAAAGCATCTGCACTTTGGTTGTCTATGCTCTTGAGATTCATGTGGTCTATGGATTGTATCTTGGGCAATTTGAGCTTTTGGGCCAATATCCACTTATCAGTGAGTGCATACCATGTGTTTTTTTTGGGGGGAGGATTGGGTTACCTTACTCAGGATGATATTTTCTAGTCCTATTCATTTGCTTATGAATTTCATGAAGTCATTGTTTTTAATAGCTGATTAGTACTGCACTGTGTAGATCTGTCACATTTTCTGTATCCATTCCTCTGTTGAAGGATATCTGGGTTCTTCCTGCATTCTTTCATATCAGTGGGACTTTAAGTGTGATCTTTCTGCTTCCCTCTCTTTGTCTCTTGTTGGTAAATCTAAAAGTCCCACCTCCCTGCCCAGTCATTGGCTATTGGCAACTTTTTCAATCAGAGCAAGACGGAGGCAGGCTTCCTTTAGCCTATGTGAGGGACACTGTAAACAGTTGTTTTTTTTTTTTGTGCGGGGGGGGGTTTAAATATAATTGGCATGAGAACACAAGTCACTACTCATACTGTTCCCAGTTAGCACTCTCTCTCTCTCTCTCTCTCTCTCTCTCTCTCTCTCTCTCTCTCTCTCTCTCTCTCTCTCTCCATTTGTTTCTGCCGTATACTGTGGCTAAGGATGTAAACTCTCAGCTACTGTTCCAGCATCCTGCCCACCTGCTCTTTGCCATGCTTCTTATCATAAGGTCATGGATTCTAGCTCTCGGAAACTACAAGTCCCCAAATTAAACACCTTCTTTTATAAGTTGCGTTGGCCATGATGGTTTATCAGAGCATTAAAAAGTAACTACGACAAAAGGCTAAGAAATATCAAGTGTTTTAGCTTCTTAATTACATTGGCCCACTGTCCCTTGGTCTAGGCGGTCTCTGAATATTAGAAGCCAGATGATTCCTCAATCAGCCAGTCTCATATCCTTTATGAGTTATGCTCCTCCTGCGGTAAACGTAATTTGATGAAATCCAGAAATCAGCTTCCTAATACATTTCAGGCCAATGTCATATGCACAGCTCGGAACTCAGTCTCTTAACACTGAAATAAATATGATCACCTTTCTCATTGTGCAGATAAGTAAGTCAGGGTTCTTGTATATCTGTCTCATATAACAACATAGTAACAACATAGATGCGCACTTGCTGTGTGTTGTCCCCGCATAAATTACAATGGTGTTTAGAGGCCTAAGATAGCCACTTAATATCTCATATCATTTCCAAAGCAGAATTCAGGAGTTGCTTCATTGGATACTTCTAGGTCAATGTCTATCCTGAGGTGATGAAATGTCTGTCTCCATCACCCCAAAACTTGACCAAATCTGGCAAGCTAGTTAGTACTAGCGGAAGGAAGCATCTGTTTCTTACTACTGAGCATCTCTTGTATACCCTGTTAATGTTTTACAAACATTATTTTTTGATCTTTTTTATTTGTTTTTCATTTTGTTTTGTTTTGTTTTGTTTCTTTTGGGGAGAGAGAGTGAGGTGGAAGCTTATAGTTTCTTTATAACTTATCCCCTGAAGTCACACTCTGGTGTTTTTGCCATAACCTATTGGGTGCACAGGGACACCGTGACTTATAGAGACCTGCTTCTGTAGTCCTACAGGACATGTTAGAGGCTAACAGAATTGGTATTTTGAGTCTTGTCTTAGTTTTGTTTCCCTTTGCTGCAATAAAAATATTAGAGCAAAAGCAACTTAATGAAGAAAGGGTTAATTTAGTGCACAGTTCCAGGTTCTAGCCCCACACAGCAGGAAAGTCACAGCAGTAGGGGTCTGAGAGAGCTGACACTGCATCCTTAGTGGAGAAGCAGACATTGGTAGTGTTCCGTTTTCTTTCTCCTTTTGCGTATCCCAGATTCATCATCAAGAAATAACATCACTCACAGTAGGTGGGTCTTCCAACATCAATTAACATAATCAAGATAATTTCCCATGGGCAAAAACCAGAGGCCCATTTCCTTGGTGCCTCTAGATCCTGTGAAGCTTACAATTAATAGTAACTATTCACAGGTTTGCTCTTTGTTAAGCTGGATGCTTGGCCATTTCAGGATATTGCCTCCCTAATGAAAACCATCCCTAAAGAGTTCACTATGTTTGATGGCCATGGAAAAGCAAATAATAACAAAGCAAGGAGAACATCATTGTCCCTAGTGCTTCTCATTAAGCTACTGCCATAATTCACTCGTCATATCTAATGATGAGGCTCAGAGTAATTAAATTATTTGCCCAAAGTCTCAGAAGTGAAATCAAAAGGATCTTTCTGTGTGTGATTGCTGTGCACAGTGAGTAAATAAGAGTGAATGGAAGCTCCTTACATGAAGTGAGAATGACGTCAAGGGAGCTCTAGCCTGTGGTTGAAAATGAGGAGCAAGAGACACAAAAGACAGGCAAGAGGCCTGGAGTTAGAACTGTAAAGCAGTGGGCTGCAGATAAAAGAGATCACTACCTGGCCGGCATGCCTCTGAACTCAACAGCAGGATAAACTTAAGAGTCAGAAAAAGGAAATAATTCTTGGGGTATGGACTACATCATGCCAGCAACTGGATCCATTTCTGTCTATCTTTTTCTAAGACGTCGTTTTGTTTTCGTAAAGGTAAGGAAACCATAGGAGGAAAAGTGAGAGAGAAAACTTGACTTATGAGTGTTGAGCCTAAATCATACCCCCACCAAAAGGGCAGACCCACTGATTTATCCAAAACTGAGTCTAGGCCTATCTTGACCTGGACTATAAGAGGATTTCCTGCCATTAGGTAAAAGCCAGCATTCCTCAGGAATTTGTGAATCTGGTTCCCACCTGGCCAAAGGAGTCATTTCCCTTACTTCTGGCAAAAGGGATATATGGTTCTTCACCAGCATATACTGGGGTTCTGGTAAGCATTTCAAGGTTCATACCTTGAAATCCTAGCCCCCTTATCTCTTTCTCCACCCTAAACTCCCAGCTCATGGGCTCCCCTCCTCACAGCTGGTTATCCTTCTTATAACCTGGCTATTCTCACCATCACTATGCTCGCTGGTCTCTATTCCTTGCTATTCTACCCTCTCTCGCAGGTATCCCTGGCCATGTTCAGTCTGCTGGCTATGTTCAGTCTACTTTTCTCTGCTCTGCATTCCTTCAGATGCTGCTGGCTGTTCTTTCTTTCATATCTATAAAAAGACCTTCCCATATTATGGAACAGTCACGTTAGCAGTTTTTGTTTTTTGTTTTTTGTTTTTTTTCTTTTTTTTAAAACTGTATCTTTGCATACAATGAACATCTTTCTAGGCAAAGCATATATAAATGTATAGTAAGGGACCATGATTTGCCGAAGAATGATACCCTGGACTCAGACTCAAATGGTATGTAAACTTAAAGAGTGTTTTATTCTGCAGAAGTCCAGCATGTTGGGGCCTACCATCTACAAAGACAGAGAGACCCCAAAGTGAGCTCAAAGGCCTGATTTAAAGCACATTAGGGGGATTGCAAAGAGGGGTAGGTAACCTCTGTCTTAATATTGGCTCTATCTCTAGGGACATTCCAAAACCATTGCCAGGGCCCTGCGTGGAAGGGGGAAGGCATGGGGTGTGGGAGTGGGACTGGAAACTGTTGTTGAAGATCTGGAAACTGCTGCTGACCCACTGTGCTTGCCTCAGGCCAGGTGGTGGGGCAGCTTCTGAGGCTTGAACTTGCCTGGACTTGCCTCATTCTTGGAAACAGAAATTTGGGCCTTGTCTCCTGAACTACCAATTTGAAGTCCATCATGGAGTCAGCCCAGCCAGTCTCAATGTGTGTGTGTGTGTGTGTGTGTGTGTGTGTGTGTGTGTGTGTCTGTGTGTGTGTGTGTCTGTGTGTATGTCTGTGTGCAAGTAGGAAATACCTTACAACGAAAAGCATTTTAAATAGTACCCATGTCTATTTTCCTGTTATTGCCCTTTATCCATGGTGTAGCCAATACATAGCTTTAAAAGTGCAAATCATAGGCAAATGGAATGAACTAGAAAATATCATCCTGAGTGAGGTAACCCAATCACAGAAAAACACACTTGGCATGCACTCATTGATAAGTGGATATTAGCCAAAAAGCTCGAATTACCCAAGATGCAATCCACAGACCACAGGAAGCTCAAGAAGGATGACCAAAATGTGGATGCTCCCACTCCTTCTTAAAAGGAGGTAAAAATATCCATAGGAGGGGACATGGAAGCAAAGTTTAGAGCAGCGACTCAAGGAATGGCCATTCAGAGCCTGCCCCACATGTGGCCCATAATTATACAGCCACCAAAACCAGATAAGATTGATGAAGCTAAAAAATGCATGCTGAAAGGGACCGGATATAGATCTCTCCTAAGAGACACATCCAGAGCATGTCCAATACAGAGGTCAATGCTAGTAGCAAACCACTGAACTGAGAACAGGACCCCTTTAGGGGGAATTAGAGGAAGGATTGAAAGAGTTGAAGGAGTTTGCAACCCCATAAAAACAACAATGCCAACCAACCAGAGCTTCCAGGGACTAAACCACTACTGAAAGACTATACATGGACTGACCCAGGGCTCCAACTGCATATGTAGCAGAGAATAGCCTTGTTGGGGCACCAGTGGAAGGGGAAGCCTTTGGTCCTGCCAAGGTTGGACCCCCAGTGCAGGGGAATATGGGGGGGATAAGGGGGAATGTATGAGGGGAATACCCATATGGGAGAGAGGGAGTTTATGGACAGGAAACTGGGAAAAGGAATAACATTTGAAATGTAAGTAAAGAAATATATCTAATAAAAAATTTTTTAAAGTGCAAATCCAAGATATTAAATAGCCACAGAGACAGTGGATATTTGCTTACAGCATGTAAAGTAGTAGAGTGTACTTAGAAACAGGTTATGTTCATTACCCATACTCTAGAAAAGTTTAGATTATTTGTAGAGAAAAGTCTCACCCAGAGAATCCTCTGCAGGCTATGTGCAGATTAATTCCTCATTGACTATAAGCTTAGGCAGAGGACCTTAGTATATTCGATATGAGTGCAGAGATAGTGGGAGAAGAATGAATTGGTAGGAAGGAAGAGATTTACAACTATTCATGATGGTCAAGTTTGGATTGGTCTCCTTGTGTATTTCTTTAGATTTCTGAAAGAGCAAATTGTAAGATGCAGATGTCTATGTCTTCAGTTTATTGAAGACAAAAGTACACAATTGTAGGAGGCAGACTATTGTGAGACAGGGTAGGAAGAGCCAACCAATGATGCATCACTACGGTTACTGCTGTAGAGAACTCAAGTCCTTGAGTGTCTTGGAGTATCATGCAGACTACTTCCTAGATTTCCCTTCCTGAGGAACAGGAGTGACATCCCTCTGCTGGGCTGGTGCTCAGGCTCCATAGGCTGAACGTTAACCTGAGAAGCATTAATGCCTCGTCCTTTCTTCCAGAATCAGGAATCTTCTGGTCCCCTTTGTTTAATTGTTATTAGCCAGAAATGTCCTACAGGGCCCTCTACTGAAAGGGACTATGGGACACTGAGCTGTTTTGGTGAGGCAGTTTATGAGTAAGGGAGCAGTCCCCAAGTGTGTTAGCTATTTCTCTTATCATTGTGACCAATATCTGACAGAAGCAACTTAACGAAGAAATAATTTACTTTAATTAAATTTACATAAGAGCTATTCTATCAAGATGATGAGGGTATAATAGAGAGGCGCTGCTCACCAGTTTTCATATCTTAATGGACCAGAGCATAGTAAGATCCAAAACACACCCTGGCCTTAACCCTTAAGACCTATCTAAGCAGACTACATTTGTTAGCTACATTCCATGTTCAAAAGGTTCTAGAACGACCAAAAATACCACCAGCAGCTAGGAAACAAATATTCTAACACACACAAGGGGGAACATTTTATAATGAAGCCCCAGTAGTAAGGGTCACCCTGAAGAAAATCAGAGAACAGCCTGTGGGAATGTGTGGGAATGGATATTGAATGGCTAGTGGCATTGGACACATACAGTCTCTAAAAAGCTCTCATAGTGTTCCAGACTGAAAGACAGGCTGGGTAAGCCCTTAGGCTCTAGAGACCTGGCTATCTCACATGTGACTATACTCCTAGTCGGAACTGCTCATGCTGCTGGTAGTGGAGGAGATGAATCCATGGGTTTCTCTTGGAATGAGTAAACGGAAAGCATAGACTTCCTTTCTCACTTTGTGCTCAGGCTTTTCCTGAGGAGAATCTTGCAACTTGATTTATCCTTTCTCGAATCATCCTATCCAAAAGAGGGTATAAGATGAAAAATACATTTCATCCCCATCTCTCTCTCTTCCCCTTCTGGTTACCATGGGGAAACAGTTCTGAAGAAGGTGTAACAGTTGTGACCATGGCAACAGAATAATTGACATCCAGTCTGAAAGTCATAAACTTAATGAAACTATAGTTTTTATTGCACCTCACCCTCATCCCTGATTAAATCAGATCTGCATAATGTGAAGATATTAAATTTCCATGTTTCTCATTTCATCTCCCCTGCCAATAGGAAGGCTCTGTTGTGAGGAAGTCCTGCCAGTGGGCTGGGAACCTCCTTGCTCCAGATTTTGCTGAAAAATGAGTTTTAATAATTGGTGCTGGCTTGCGTACAAAGCAAAGCAGACTTCTGAGAAATGGCTGGATTCTGGCTCTGGAGATATACAGATGTTTTCCTCTGGCAGGTGGGGACTTTATGGAGGTCTGTGGAAGCCATGGAGGGAGAATAAGACATCACTGGGAGCTACAACATCTGAGAGACACATTGATTCGGGAAACAGTTCCAGAGCATTATGTCTGGGCAGCAGCTCTGGGAGACTGGTGTCAGTGGTTGACACTCACCTGGGCTGTTCCCTCCAAGAGGCTGACTTCTAGCATAACCAGTGTGAACATAGTGTTGGGGTCAGAATCAATAGGGGTCTGAGTCAATGAACAGTCATCCACAGTGTGATGGTGCTTCAGGTGCTGTGTGAGGCTCTCTAAGAACATAAAGATCAATGATATTGATGCTTATGCTGTAAGAACTTTCACTGTAACAGAGAGGAAGGATGTGAGGGGAACAAGGGATAACTTTTAGCAAGAGCTTTCAAGAGAGCATCATGGAGGCATTGCCCTTATCTGGTACTTAGGTATGTCAGAGATCTTATGGGATGTTCTTCCTGCAAGGAGACTTTGTCTTTTGGTATGATCTGATTTTATTTTGGAAAATAAAAAAGAAACAAAACAACAGGACAGAGGTTACAATAAGGAAATGGTTCTCAACTGGGGACACAGTTGGCCACTTCCCTATACCCAAAGGATCAGGCCTGTGGCCAAGGAGTTGTTCCCTCATTTTAAAACTTCCCAGCTAAGAAGCACCTGCTACTTTATTTTCTTAAGTGAAAAAAATATTAATGAAACATACAAATGAATAGTAGCTATGAAAGGGCTAAATTTGAATAAATCCTTGGAGTAGTTCCACTGTTTTCCTGGATAGAGGAACTGCAGCCCAGAGACATTAAAGACACTTTGACAGTCATATAGTCTGGAAATTGTCATCTTCCTGCTGTGTAAAACCCAAAGATAGCATCTCCACCCTGGCCCCTAGGTTTTCTCACTCAAAAAGGAAGGTGTCAATTTTCATATAGTCAATTGTTTTAAATATGGCCCAGACAAGCAGATCTATAGCTGTCAAGGGCTGTCTCTTTTGCATCCAAATCATGAAGAACTTTGCCTTTGGAACCCTCAGACTCAGTTTCTACACATTGCTCCTGAGCAGTATAGCCTGGGCTAAGCTTCATCTGTGACATCCTGAGGGCTCCCTAGTTCTCGTTCTGGATGTGGATCCTCCTTCAGAGTCTCTGGACTTTCCCCAGCTGTAGGAACTCCGATCTTATGTAACCTCAGTCAAACTCTGCTTCGACAGCTCATATATGACTCTGCCTTTGTGGTCATCCATTTTTCTTTGATCTCCTTCAAATCTCTCAAGTCCAGCACCATTCCCATTCTAAGACACGCCATAAAGCTCTGAGCACAATGAAATTTAACCCCTAGCCTACAACTTCCACCTTAGTTTCCAACCTTTTCAACAAGTGTGGTTACACAGCAGCATGGCCCCTGGGCGCCATTCCTTGAGAAGAGGTAGAAGTTGACCTGAAACTTAATACATTTGGCTTGGTTTCCAAGACTCATGTTTTGTTTTGTTTTGTTTTGTTTTTAAAGATAGTACTACCTGAGGAGAGAGGAAATGTGCACTTAAATAAATAAAGCACTTAAAATTAATTAATTTTGCAGTACTGGGAATCAAATTCAAGGCTATGGACAGGCTTGGCAAGGAAGTGCTCTTGCAACCAATGATACCCCAGCCCTTTATTTTACTTATTTTTACTAACAAAGTACTTGTATTTTTGAAGCACAGTATGTTCTGGTCACTGATCTATTGCTGTGAAGAGACATCATAACCAAGGCAACTTTTAGAAGAGAAATCATTTAATTTGGGGGATAATGACAATTCCAGAGGTTTAGTCCATTATCATCATGGTGGGAAACAATGTGGCACGCAGTTCTGGAGCAGTAACTGAGAGTTATGTCCTGATCTGCAGGCTGAGAGAGAGACAACCGGCTTCGCATGGATTTTTGAAAACTCAAAACCCATCCTCAGTGACAGACTTCTTCTCACAAAGCTGTATCCCCCTAGTCCCTCTAAACCTTTCAAATACCGCCACTCCCTAGTGACTAAGCATTCAGATATGAGCCTATGGGGGCTACTCTTAGTCAAACCACCATGCAACATTACTTCATATTGGGCATCTCTAACATTAAAAACAAAACAAAACAAAAAAATCCTAAATGTTACAAATTGAGAAACATAATAAATGACAACATACCTCAAAAAGTTTTAGAATTTGAAGTATTTTGAACTTTATATATTCAGAGACAGTCATAACAAAGGGAAGAGACACTCAATGGCTGCTTCTCCTTATAAGCATCTCAGATAAGAAGCTTCGTTTAAAGTATACTGTTCCAAATTCCCCACTCATCCCTGGAAGGCAATAAGGACAGGAAATGGTATCCTGGAGACTTGGTGAGAATCATCCTGTTGGTTGCCAGACACTGCCACTCTCTGAGGTTTACCCTGTGTCAGACAGACTCTGTCACCTTTCCAGCAACTTCTACAGAATCATCATCCAGGGGTAATGTCAGTCTTCAGTGTTCTATATATAACAGGTAGGTTCTCCAGTTCTCTCTGACGCTCTCCATCTCCCCTGTCTCTGTCTGTGTCTGTCTCTCTCTCCTCTCTCTCTTCTGCCAGTTTTCCTCCTCTCCTAAATGTTCTAAGAGGCACAGCATAGCAGAAGGAACTCACCAGAGAAACCACTCCTGACTCCAGTTTCTACACTGGTTCAGGATCTGCTCTCTGACTGGTTACTAGGTTCTATGGTCTTTGCAGAATCAACCCAGCCATCCTGATGAAAGGAGGCCCCCTGAGGCAGAAAAATACTACCTCTAGCAGGCATAAAAGCCAGTGTGGATCCTGAAGTCACTAAGAGTGTGAGAGGACAGCTGTTATTTTCTATACTCCAACTCTATATATCTATTTGATTTGTCTTCTCACAAATTGCTGGCTTCAGGGAGGGCTGTACAAAAACAACAGCAGTTATAGACTGCAGCTTTCTTGCTTCCCCAGGGGTTCCAGCCCTTAGGGTGGCAGAATAATACTTATACAGGAGAGGTTGCCTTGCTAGGGAGAACTTGCTAGAAGGAACTTGTCACAATGCCCCTGTTTTCAATCACCGTGAGTCACTGTGAGCTGTTCTAGGCAGTACTAGGAAGGTAAGTCTGAGTACTGAGGCAAGACTTCAGTCTAGGGTACAGGAAAGATAGATATGTGGGTCTCTAGTCTCTTTCTTCCCTACTTACCACTGTGCTGCTCAATCAATCAAATATGGCTGCCTGATTTTTATTTTGAATGTGTAGGAAAGAGTTGTTCTATAAGTCTGTGTTTTTTTTTCTTAGTCACACAGACCTGTGAAGAGTCAGAGAAGTTATACTCTGTCTAGAGACTGCAGAAATAAAGATGGGGACCTGGCTCCCACTTTATTATCCTTGCTAATGCAATCTTGGGTTTTCCTTCTATAGTGTTAAGCTAATTGGTTTAAACCCTTTTTATAAGGCAGGCAGCTGTGAGACATCTGTGCCATTCAGAAGTCTCTGGTCTGATATTTCATGGCTCACAATAAACATTGGGACAGTCTCTACAGTTAGTGTCTACTAAAGGTTCTGTGTCTTATTAGTTATGATTGCTTGAGGTATGGCTTAAAAATGTTGACTCCAGATCTTACTGATGTCTAAGGAATTTGAAGATTTATGAAAGAGAAAACTTGACTCGGTGGTCCCAAGCCATGGGTGCCCCACAAGATTCTCACTTAATGGCAGTAGAATGAGGTCAGGGTACAAACAAGTCTTAGTCTGAAGTCTGAAGAGTCTTGATGAGGACAGCTCCTTCCAAGGCTGATGGTGGCCTTCATCTCTTTGTGTCAGTCCATTTCTGCAACTAGGAGTGACCTTGCTTCTAGGAGGGACTTATCACCCTTTCCTGTTGCCAAAAGAACTTGAATGACTGGGGTATGAAATCACATGCTGCCTTCAGACATCTATCATCAGACATTATACGTTCATTGGTATCAACAGTTAAACTTCACTGATACGACTGATGATATTACTGTTTATTTAGTGATAGAAGCAAGAAAGGAAGAAGAGAGGGAAGGAGGAATAGGATAGAAGGAGAAAGAGGAACAAGGGAGGGATGGAAAGAGGGAAGTAAGGAAGGAGGGGTGGGAGGGAGAGAGAAAAGAAGTAAATCAAAGCATGAATCACGGTGGCATGGCAGTCGCAGTTCTCAACCTGGGAAGTCAGGCAAAATGAGACCATCAGAGAGTATGGACCAGATGTCTAGCCTTGAACATCTGAGCTCAGCTTCAGAGCGGACAGGTAAATGACCACCTGAGTTCCTGAGTTCTGTGGGACATCCTGTCTACAGTGGACAAAGATTCTTTTTTTTTTTATTTATTTTTTATTAACTTGAATATTTCTTATATACATTTCAGTGTTATTCCTTTCCCGGTTTCGGGCAAACATCCCCTTCCTCCCCTTCCTTATGGGTGTTCCCTCCCCACCCTCCCCATTGCTGCCCTCCCCCCGACAGTCTAATTCACTGGGGGTTCATTCTTAGCAGGACCCAGGGCTTCCCCTTCCACTGGTGCTCTTACTAGGATATTCATTGCTACCTATGAGGTCAGAGTCCAGGGTCAGTCCATGTATAGTCTTTAGGTAGTGGCTTGTCCTGGAAGCTCTGGTGGCTTTGCATTGTTGTACATATAGGGTCTCGAGCCCCTTCAAGCTCTTCCAGTTCTTTCTCTGATTCCTTCAACGGGGGTCCTATTCTCAGTTCAGAGGTTTGCTGCTGACATTCGCCTCTGTATTTGCTGTATTCTGGCTGTGTCTCTCAGGAGCGATCTACACTTCTGCACTTCTTTGCTTCATCCATCTTGTCTAATTGGGTGGCTGTATATATATGGGCCACATGTGGGGCAGGCTCTGAATGGATGTTCCTTCAGTCTCTGTTTTAATCTTTGCCTCTCTCTTCCCTGCCAAGGGTATTCTTGTTCCCTTTTAAAGAAGGAGGAAGCATTCACATTTTGATCATCCGTCTTGAGTTTCATTTGTTCTAGGCATCTAGGTAATTCAGGCATTTGGGCTAATAGCCACTTATCAATGAGTGCATACCATGTATGTCTTTCTGTGATTGGGTTAGCTCACTCAGGATGATATTTTCCAGTTCCAACCATTTGCCTACAAATTTCATAAACTCGTTGTTTTTGATAGCTGAGTAATATTCCATTGTGTAGATATACCACATTTTCTGTATCCATTCCTCTGTTGAAGGGCATCTGGGTTCTTTCCAGCTTCTGGCTATTATAAATAAGGCTGCGATGAACATAGTGGAGCACGTGTCTTTTTTATATGTTGGGGCATCTTTTGGGTATATGCCCAAGAGAGGGATAGCTGGATCCTCAGGCAGTTTAATGTCCAATTTTCTGAGGAACCTCCAGACTGATTTCCAGAATGGTTGTACCAGTCTGCAATCCCACCAACAATGGAGGAGTGTTCCTCTTTCTCCACATCCTCGCCAGCATTTGCTGTCACCTGAGTTTTTGATCTTAGCCATTCTCACTGGTGTGAGGTGAAATCTCAGGGTTGTTTTTGATTTGCATTCCTGATGACTAAAGATGTTGAACATTTCTTTAGGGTGTTTCTCAGCCATTCGGCATTCCTCAGCTGTGAATTCTTTGTTTAGCTCTGAACCCCATTTTTTAATAGGGTTATTTGTCTCCCTGCGGTCTAACTTTTTTGAGTTCTTTGTATATTTTGGATATAAGGCCTCTATCTGTTGTAGGATTGGTAAAGATCTTTTCCCAATCTGTTGGTTGCCGTTTTGTCCTAACCACAGTGTCCTTTGCCTTACAGAAGCTTTGCAGTTTTATGAGATCCCATTTGTCGATTCTTGATCTTAGAGCATAAGCCATTGGTGTTTTGTTCAGGAAATTTTTTCCAGTGCCCATGTGTTCCAGATGCTTCCCTAGTTTTTCTTCTATTAGTTTGAGTGTGTCTGGTTTGATGTGGAGGTCCTGATCCACTTGGACTTAAGCTTTGTACAGGGTGATAAGCATGGATGATCTGCATTCTTCTACATGTTGACCTCCAGTTGAACCAGCACCATTTGCTGAAAAATGCTATCTTTTTTTTTTTTCCATTGGATGGATTTGGCTCCTTTGTCAAAAATCAAGTGACCATAGGTGTGTGGATTCATTTCTGGGTCTTCAATTCTGTTCCATTGGTCTATCTGTCTGTCTCTGTACCAATACCATGCAGTTTTTATCACTATTGCTCTGTAATACTGCTTGAGTTCAGGGATAGTGATTCCCCCTGAAGTCCTTTTATTGTGGAGGATAGTTTTAGCTATCCTGGGTTTTTTGTTATTCCAGATGAATTTGCAAATTGTTCTGTCTAATTCTTTGAAGAATTGGATTGGTATTTTGATGGTGATTGCATTGAATCTGTAGATCGCTTTTTAAGTAAAATGGCCATTTTTTACTATATTAATCCTGCCAATCCATGAGCATGGGAGATCTTTCCACCTTCTGAGGTCTTCTTCAATTTCTTTTCTTCAGTGTCTTGAAGTTCTTATTGTACAGATCTTTTACTTGCTTGGTTAAAGTCACACCGAGGTATTTTTATATTATTTGGGTCTATTATGAAGGGAGTGGACAAAGATTCTATGCAGAGAGACAGGGGCTCAGGTGCAGTGAATTCCCGACCCTTCAAGAGGTGGAGCAGAAAGCAGAGGTTCCAGGGAGCACAGAGCAAAGCAGCCGGGGTTCCCAGAAATCAAAAGCAGAGCTGTCTTCAGTTCTGTGCTTCTAGGGACAGTACTGTCATCCAGCATTTATGGGATGGATAATGGTTTTCTTAACAGGTCATGGGACAGAGGAAGTTTAGAGATTTCCCCAGAGAAGCAGGCCACACAAGATAGTTTGCTACCTACCTACAAATCTCAAGATGCTGCTCCCTCCCCCCAGGACAGAACTGTAACCAGTAGAACAATCACCTAACATTTACAAAAGTCCCGTGTTCCATCCCCAGCACTGGGGAACTTGGAAGAGGCAGCCAATGCTAGGTCCATTAGAGCAGCTTTCTAAATCTTCCTATTTGACCTCGGAAAGCCCCAGGGGAAGGTGCTCCCCACTTTCTCAGAGGTGTGCTCATCCAGGTATATGAGCTTCACACTGACCCCTTATACTCAGTCTACTCTGGCTCATTTCTTGCCCAGCTTGTTCAGGCCTGTCAGGTAGTTCCTACCAACCAGCAGTGGATGAGGACAGCACTGTAATGCCATCATCTTTTCGCTGAGCCCCTCAGGAGTGGCTGTTTTCTTGGCTATTCCTATACAGGAATTTGCAGTCTACATGGAAGATACTGCACAGCCTCTGGCTGCTGCCCATTACAACAACACATTGAGGCACCTGTCTCATACAATATGGCAAAGTCATTTCAGGAGACACCGAAACATAGTCAGGGAAACCTAGACAGATTCTGCAATCCTCAAATCCAAGACACATTCAGGAGCCTCTTCTATCCATGCTCCTGGGGTTGTTTTCTTGGACACGTCTTACTGAATACTTTCTGGCCTCCCCTGGGTGTGGAAAGGGTTGCTCCTGGAAGCACCACTACAAATTCGAAGCATTCAGGCATTAACAAAACTCCCTGTGCAGAACTGCACACCAGCACAGCTTGTCTGTGGGAGGAGATGTTCTCTCTGTGCCTGCTTGAAAGGTTGCTTCCGAGTTCAGTGTTCCAAGACAGGGAAATGAATGGGGATTGCCTGAACCACCCTTTAGCTGAGAGAAATCAATGAACTGGATCAAGGATTTGGAAGGAAACCTTTTGCTCTTTTTATTCCTAAGATTTACGAGTTAGTTTGGAGTCAGTTAACTAGTACTTTTGTGGAGACCTTTCTCCTACTTTGCTCACACTTGATGGTCCCCACTGGGGCTGAACACTGGCAATATCTCCCATGGTTTCTGCTCCTCAGGTGGTGGGTGTCTCCCAACTATTGCTTCCCCATTGCTTTTTATTGCCACTATCTATATAACCAAGTCCATGTATGGCAGAAAAGCTGTCTGAAGATTCTCTCTCTCTCTCTCTCTCTCTCTCTCTCTCTCTCTCTCTCTCTCTGTGTGTGTGTGTGTGTGTGTGTGTGTGTGTGGTGTGTTATTCATGCAGGTGACTGTGGAAAGTGCTCCAAAAGATCCAAGGTCACAGGTGATTGTAAGCTGACTGACTATGATGCTAGAAACCAAATTCCAGTTCTCTGACAAAACAGTAATGGCTCTGAATCTCTCAGCCATCTCCCCAGTCCCGTCCCTCTGCTTTGAAGACATTTTTTTTTGTTCTCCTATCTTGGTATTTTATAGCATTAAGGAGTTTTTATGTTATTAACTCACTGGATAGCCACAACTTTCCCTATGACGTATAAAGTGTCTACACAGGTAGAGATTTTGCTATAAAAAGGTTACATAGTCCAAAAAATTAACTGGGATTTAAGGTGTGCTTTGACTCAAAAATAAAACTACAAGGGACATACGACAAACATATGCCTTTGATTCACAGAACTTTGAAGCCAGAACATAATAGGAGAGGAGTGAGTCCGTGGTAGCACGGTTGTATCCCCATTGCATCCCTAACCATTGCTGGATACAAGTGTAAATCCTAGGTTCTACTGCTGACCTACTAAGTTCATTTGAGGAATCTAAGGAGAATATCAGAACAAGAGAAACAGCTTTGAAGATGGAGGAAAGGGACACAGCTAAGGACAGCTATCTCTAGAAGTTAAGAAGGCAAGAAAGCAAACTCTTACACTCTAGAAGAACATTGCCCTGAAGACCCCTTAATTCTATTCCTGCTTTGGATTTCTGACTTCCAAAACTATAAGATAACTTATTTTTCCTCCCCTATCTCTGACCCTTGGTCACCTCTGAAGACAGAACTTCAGTTGGGAAAACTGACCCCAGAGTCATGAGACCTGGAGAGCAGGCCTTGTCTCTCACATTGGCTCTGGTGGTGAGGGTTCAGGTGTGCCAAACCTGTGGTTGGAGTACTTGACCTGCAACTCCACTACTTCTCTGCTATGAGGTGAGGTGGACTCAGAAGTGAGGCTCTCCCTCACTTGGCCCTGGCCATCTGCAGCAGTTGGGTGATCTGGCCACAGGATTATGAGAACAGGAAGCTGGCCCTGCCTCTCATTTGGGCAGCACAGTAGAGCTGGCCTCAGAGGCAGAAGCTCAGGTAAATAGTTCTGTGGGCATGGATGAGGATGAGCTGGCCTTGCTACTTGTCTGCCCTGAGGTGGAGCAGAGGTGATGCTCCATGTCCCCAGACTACAGCTGGCCCTGGGGACATGGAAGCTGGAAAGCCAGCCCTGTCCCTTGCCAGCTACAGCACTACAGAGAGGGAGTACTATACCTCACCTGGACATCACCAGGGCAGAGCTAGCCCTGGTGGTGTGTGTGCACGCTAGACTCCCTGACAGTGAGAGCAGGAGTACTAGCCCCACCATTCCTATGCCATGGGGTAGCCTGGGAGCAGAGGTCATGGATCATACTACCACTACCACCACCTGTGATAGTCAGAGAGCTGGCCTTGAAATCTCGAGAGAGCTATCAACAGCTGTAGGGCTCAGGAGAATGGGCTCTGCATCTCACCAGGACAACACAGTGGAGCTGGCCCTGATGACAAAGGTGTGGGTGAGCCATCCCTGAGGGCATGAGAGTAGACGACATGACTATGTCTCTTGCCAATGATGGCATTGGGTGGCCTAGTTGGAACAGTGCTGAAACTCTTACCCTCGTGGTAAGGAAAAGGAAGAGCTGGTGTGCTGATGAGCTCAGGTCAGATCCAGGGCTTTGAGTAGGGCCACCCCCATATCTGCATCATCTGTGAATGATGGGGGGCGGGGGAGGAGAGGCCGGTCCTGCTGATCCAAAACTTCAGGATCTTTATGACACAGGACAACAAGATAACTGGAAAGAGCATCCAATATTGATGGTGTCATAGAAGCCAGAGACCTTGAACATATCCAATCATTCATTGCAAAGAATGAATATTTACAAGTGAAGATGGATGGACAGAGAGATATATTGTGGGACACACTATGATGTACTACAGCTTCCCCAATGAGATGTTTACTATATTTCTATTTATTTTTGCTTATTTGTGTGTTTTTTATTTTGTGGGGGGAGGTTAAAAGGGCAGAGAGAGGATATGAGTGGGATTGGGTACATTGGTGTGAGACTCACAAAGAATTAATAAAAAGATTTTTAAAGATAGTTACTTTTATTGTCTTTGGTCACCATGTTTGTGATAACCTATTGTAGCAGCAAGGAGTGACTGATACATACTTCCTACTTCAGAGTATGTTAATAGGAAGATATAAACAGATATAAACTCAACTATGTTTTCAAGTACTTTCTTATATCTCTTCCTGCCCCAATTTGTCTTGCTTTTTATTTTATTTGCATTTTTGTTTTGGTGCATATGTACGTGATATATGAATGCATATACTATCAGGTATCTTCCCCACCTTAGTTTTGAGATAGGCTTTCTCACAGAACCCAGAGCTCACTGATTAGGTTAGGCTAAGTGGACAGTGAGCGCTAGGTATTCACCTGTCTTCATTTTCCTCAGTGCTGACATTACAGATATATGTCACCATGCCCAACTTTTTAGATGAACCTCAGGGATCTGAACTGAGGTCTTCATGCTTACATGGGAAGCATTTTACTGACTGAAGCATATCACTAGTGTCTTATTCTATGTCTAAAACTTCCAAATCAAAATCAGTCTCCTAAGTCCCCTCTCTTTTTGCCTGATCTCTGTCACTGTGTCCTCTGGCACTCCCACCCTGTGATCAGCACTTCCCTTCAGTTTTCTCTTAGAATATTGCTTGTCAGACATGAGATGCCCATGATGCCTCATGCCTCTTCACACTACCTTTTCAGAGGTTGAGTTTTTTTCACCATTGCTGTTGCCACCTCCAGGCTACAATTATCTCTCTTCAGCAGTCCCCCTTGCTAGAAGACTATGAAACTTTGCCCATTACTCTCCCCACTTCTCTCCATTGCCAGGCACTCCCCATCACTCCCTGAGGTTCAGTACCCTTGCAGTCCTGTCCACCACTGCCCCTCTGCTGCTGATCAAGAAGCACACTGGCCACTAATGATGAGCTCATCCTCTCCATTGAGAGTTTCCAACCGTCCATCATCTCTCCCTGTGGCCATAGCTGTTTATTTTCATCCTCAGGTACCAATTCACTCAGAAAAATCTAATTTGGAAGTCTCTATCCTCACACTGCTTCACCTACGCAGAATCCCCAGTCATACCATTCTTGATCTTGGGGGACTTTACCCTCCACCCTCATTCCTAGCTACCTAGCTACAGATCCCTGGCTTATTATGTCAGTCACCTCTGCGAGACTGAGAAACAAAACCAAAGACAACTTTCCTGTTGTGCCTCTGTTATACAACACAGGAAAAGTCTGAGACCCTCACACACGGAAAGGCGCATGTTTCTATTAAAAAGCAGTGATTTGTTCTCCAGCAAGCATTGACAGTATGACCTCTCACTAAATGCAATGTTGGCACTACCTAGAGAATGTCATCAGAATCTCGCAGGTCAAGGACATATGCCAATCCTAAGTCCAGATGCTCCTGTGCTCCTGATACATCCATCACCTGTACATTAGAGTTTCCTATGGTCTCGCCTCAGGCTGAGTCAGTGGCTAGAGATTTCTGTATTGGTTTATTGTAAAGGATTACAATTGAAGATTTATAGAATAAGGCTGGTGACAAGGGACACTGAGATCCATTTCCTGTCTGGATAGACACCCTCCAGGAATTTCTGAGTGATCGGCTGTCTAGAATTCTCTAAACTCTGTCCTTTTAGAGTTTTGTAGAACACTGTGTAGTTATAATTGCTTAAATGATTAGTTATTGGTGATCAACTTAGCTTTCAGCTCCTGGCCCCTTTGTTCATAAAGGTTGGAACTGAGAAGTCTCAGGCCTCAATGTCTACCTTGGTCTTCCCGGTTATTTGTCCCGAACCTGAACTTACTTAGGGACAATCAGTATCAACCATAACTCAGTGCATTAGCATATAAACAGAACCCACATGGAAAATGCAAGGATCCTATGGGCTGCACTCAATCAGAATGAAGATCAAATCGCATTTCCTTCAATGTAAATTCCCTTCAATGTACATTTGTCTCTTGAAGCTACCTCTAGTCTCATGGTGCCTGGTGACAGTAGCCCTTGCTGAAGCCACCTGTCTGCTTTCTCCATTGTCTGCATTCAGATATGGTGGAACTTTGTGGTTTTAGGTAGAAAAATCACACTGCCAGATTAAAAGCTTGGCTTGAAAAAAAATCACAGCCCAGATCATCATGTGAGCTGACACACGTGTCACCTTTGCTATGAGACCTCATCCATCATACCCTGTTGTGACTGTTCCAGGCTTTCCTTCTGCCTCACCCCCTCCCCACTCTCTCAGTTCCTAAGGACTCAGTTGATGCTTTCTTCTCCTGCTTGCTAAGAAATGTAAATCATGATCAAGAAGGCAGGTTCTTAGCCTTCCTTCAATGAGTAGATGCCCTCCTTCAGTTTATCCATGTCTCTTTCCCTTCTTTTGTACCCAAGGAATCACTTCACCACTACACCATGCTTTGTCTTGTTCTCATCATGGAGTAGCATACACCTTTGCTTGTCTAAGGATTTTGTTCCTTTCTCCTTCTTCTCTCTCCCTTATAGGTTTTTCTGGGTGGAAATATGTAGCTTCATATGCTTATATAACCACATAAGGAAAAATTGAAACCCAAGACCTAAGTTTCTACTTTCAGAATTCTGATACTGACTAAGGGCAAGGGATGTGGCTCAGTGGTGCGACATAGGTCTAGCATGTGTGAGGACCTGGGATTGAGTCTCAGAATCACAAATGGTGGTTGGGATGGACCAAAAGAGCAAGTGTGAAGAAATTATTAAGCAAGAAGAGAATTTTAAAAAACAAAACAAAAACAAAATCAACCAAACCAACAACATCAACAACAAAAAATCAATAAAGCCAAAAGTGAGAGAGGTTTTGCTGTCTGGAGTTTGTTTGTTTTTTGGAGACAGCTAGTTAGCCTCAAATTTGCATGAATTCCCCTGCCTCTGTCTCTCAAGAGACAAATGTGGGTGTTTTCTACCACAGGAGACTGAAAAGTTAGTTCTTTGAAAAGATCAGGAGTCTGATACATCACAAGGTTGATTCAGACAAAAAGGAGAAATTGCAAATTATCAGTGTTACCAATGAACAGGAAACAGTCATTATGGGATGCAAAGCTACTCAAACAGCTAAAAGCACCACCAGAGCTGACTTCACCTCAACACATTTAACAATGCAGATAAAACTGACAGTCTTTGAAAAACTCAACCGGCCACAAGTGGCATAAGGTGGCCTTGAATCTGTCCCCCAACTAAACCTGCTCTATCCTTATTTTCTTTTGCTCTCTGCAAGTTTCAAGTTTCAAGAAGGAAAAAAATAGGTCAATATGAGCTACTTGAGAGAATAAAGAACCCGGCTATGTCAGGACAGAGGTGATCTGATGGACTTATATCATAGGCTTCCCATAAAGCCAAATGCTCATGCTTTGTGACTCCTTTTAAATGAAGTCCACAAATATACAAAACAAAAAGAATTTATTATAATGACTTTTAGAAAGTGGAAAAAGACACCAACAATTCTTACGGAGTAGTAGGAGTGAATTACAGAGGTGATAAGACAGTCCATGTATGTTTTGAATTACAATATCCATAAACTTAACACATTGTCAGAATAAAGGAGAGTAGGTGGACTTGGGGAGCTGTCTTAGTCATGGTTTCTATTCCTGCACAAATCATGACCAAGAGGCAAGTTGGGGGAGGAAAGGGTTTATTCAGCTTACAGTTGCATGTTGCTGTTCATCACCAAAGGAAGTCAGGACAGGAACTCACACAGGGCAGGAAGCAGGAGCTCATGCAGAGGTTCTGGACAGATTATTTACTGCCTTGCTTTCCCTGGCTTGCTCAGCTTGCTCTCTTATAGAACCCAAGACCACCAGCCCAGGGATGGCACCGCCCACAATGGGCTGGGTCTTCCCGCCTTGATCACTAGTTGAGAAAACACCTTACAGCTGGATCTCATGAAGGCATTTCCTCAACTGAGGCTCATTTTTCTGTGTCAGCTTGTGTCAAGTTGACAAACAAAACCAGCCAGTACAGAGAGGCAATGAGAGTAGCAGAATGCCTGTGGCTGTTGAAGTTGGGTACTGGGCGTGGGTCTTGTAATTGCCCTGCTCTGTGTTGTTTTGAACTCTCTGTTAATGAAGAGCTAAGGGGGAAACCATGCACAGAGCTTGATTTATATCATGGGATATCATATTTCTGTCTTACACCATTTTCATTTACATAGTTCGGATCAGCACAAAATGGAGGGCAATTGTGTTCCCTATTAGTCCCATGCTTCAGATCACTGAAGCCAGAGCTAATATGCGTTTTAGACCCTGCTTCTCATCACATTATACTGTAAGCAACTTTGCGTCTTTGCGATCATCACTTTTAATGGCTACCCTCTGGCTTCTTAATACTGAAACTCAAATTTTATCTCATTATTTTACCTACATTAAACGTTAGTGCTACTCGGAGTGCTACAACTGGAATGTGCCCCACAGGTATTCTCATTTAATTATTTATGCTCACCTTGTCCTGGGGAGGATTTAAGGCTGCTTGAAAAGACACATCAAATGTAACTAGATAGAGAATACTTAAAGCTAGATATTAAAAGAAAGAAACATGAGGGTAAAAACAGGGTTTTGTCAAGGATCTTTAAGGCAGGAAAAACAGCTTGATAAAACTCATAGGTAGAACACTTAGACTTAGAAAATGCCATTTAGTGGGTGTTTTTGGTTGGGTACCATAACCTCAAGTATCATCTGGAGAGTAGACAACGAGGTGGCCAAATGAAGTTGTTTCTTAAAAGAAAAATAGTTTTCCAAGGGTGCAGCCAGTTTATGAGATGTCTATAAAATTGATACTTTCACTTTAAGTGTATGGCTTAATTTAGTTATAGTACTGCAGAGCTTTTCATCTGTGAATAGCGGTGACAGAGTGATGGGTTTGCCTATAGCTCTACTCCTCCAAGTCCTGAGAAAACGACCCCATCTTTCTGACTCTGTATCTTATCCTTGGTGAAATGGAGGGCAGGAAACAGGTTCCTTATTGTCTGGCTAACTATTTACTGAAGAAAGACATTTAAAGGATATTTATTGAAAGCACATATGCTTAGTAACCTCTGCTCTTTTTGATTGTAGTGGGTGGGGGGAAGGAACATGAAATATCATTTCAGATAGAGACCACGTTATTGAGTAAATGATGTGTTTAGGCAGCCATGTTGTTAAGACTTCAGGAGTATTGCTTCTCTGACTTCTAGACATCTTACAGCAAACTTCTTTTTCCTCTGGCTCCAACAGTCTTTCCATCCTCTCTTCTGTTATTATCCCTAACTCTTAGGGGGTTGTATTATAGATCTGTCCATTGGGGCTGAGCACCAAACTGTCAACTGTTCTCTGCATTTTGATCAGCTATGCTTTTCTGTAATGATCTCTGTTTATTGCAAAGAGAAGTTTCCTTATTGAGGGGAGAGGACTTCTCTGTGGGTGCAAGGACAAATATTTAGAAAGTAGTTGAGGACCATTGTGGCCTTAAGTTCTCCTTCAAGATCCACGACCTCACCTATGCGGGGTAGTTGACTGGGTTTCCAGTGCTAGGCATGATTTGTCTTTTGTTGAGTGGACCTTGAGTCTAATTAGAGAGCTAATTGTTGCTATCAAAGTATACATGCCAATATCACACCCTTAAGGATGTCATGCCAATCTGATCATTGCTGTGGTTCATAGGCATTATAGCTGGGTGGGACTGTTGTTGCTTCTCTCTTTTGGGAGCTTGCATGGTACCTTCTAGTACCACAGAAGCTAGCCTTAAAGAAAAAATAGTCTTACTCTGAGAAAAGCCCCGAGTTAGTTATCAAATAGCAAGTGGTCAGTCCTGAAATCACACATGCACATGTATAGGCACGCGCGTGTGCACACACACACACACACACACACACACACACACACACACACACACATGCACACCATCATATGGACTGAGCAAGTTGAGCAAGTTTTATCTACAACTTTAGGAATATACGTAATAACAAGTAAAGAAAAAGAGGCCTTGAATTTGAATGAGTTAGGGGAGGGCACAGGAGAGGTTAGCAATAGAAAAGGAAGGGGGGAAAATGATCCAGTTATATTTTATATTTTAAAAATATTACAAAGAAAATAGTGTGTGTTCTGGGACTGAAGTAAATGGTGTGTGTAAGCATGCACTATTAAAAACTCACTGTTTCATGAGATGAGACAGATGCATGAAGACAATACCATATGATCCCACTCATTTGGGAATCAAAGAAATGTTGCTCATGTAGAAGTGGGGAGTTGAATGGTTAGAATCTGGGACTAATAGGGAGTAAACAGAGAGCACAAGTTGTAGATTCCCATAGTCAGAATAAGCTCTGCTGTCACTCAGAAGGTAGCTAGAGTCAGAGACAGCACACTGAGGACATATCCCAGCATTGTAGGATGTGCCTTAAATTCTAGCACTGGGAAGACGGAGGGAAGCCAACCTCTGTAAGTTTCGGTCTACATAGTAAGTTCCAGGACAGCCAGCACTACATAGTGAGGAGAAAAAAATAGAGGGCAGAATTGTTTGTTCTCAGCAATAAAGAAATAGTAAATGTTTGAGGTGATGGTATTAATAAGTTAATTTGATCATTACACATTGTTTTCTTGTAAGAAATGTCACACTAATTTCCAAAACTGTACCCAAATAACTTTGTCAACAAGAAAGAAGATACTGGTGAATTGATTAGGGAACGAACCTTTGGAAAGACCATTCTAAAAGGAAGATGAGTCATCTGAGCAAAGAGAACACCAAAGGAACTCATGTGCTGAGGAGTAGCTGAAGCATGACTAGAACCATGAGGGTGGATACAAAGGGGCAGGTGGACCCAGGGATCATGGTGCCAGGCCCAGAGACTTAGGCTCTATCCCACAAGTAAACAGAAGCTACAGGGGTTCCAGGCTATGGAATTGCATGATGGGGTGGGGGGGTGGGGGAGCAGAATGAAAGGCAGTCTGTAGAGGAGGGGATAGGGACAATTGGTAGGAAGTGTCTAGGCTCTAGATATTCACCAAATATTAATTAGTTTGAACTACTAATCAATGGTCCTTTCTATGGGAGGAGAAGCTTGTAAGGACAAGGATGTGTTTAGAACTAGAGATGGTTTTTGTGTTGGAGAAAATCAAGTCTTACCATTCTTCTCTTTTGCAGTGCAGAGCAGGCACAGGACCAGTTCTATCCTTCCAGATTCTGACAGTCCCAATGAGAACACACCCTGTGGCTTTCAATGCTGCCCCAAACTACCTTGATAGTGTGGGCATCGGCAGTGCCTATACCCCTTGTACTTCCTCTGCATCTCCCTCCATCTTTTCCTAGGCTAGCCACATTTGTTCAATAATGTGATGGAGCATCATGGCTTCTACAGCACCCCAAGACCAAGGTCATAGATACTCTGAGAATTGAAGGATGTTCTGGTGCACTCCATATGCCCAGATCATGTGTTTGGGTCCCAGAACATTTTTAGGTTCTTGCCAGTCTTTGCTTTTCAACTGTCTTGAACCCAAAGCTCCAGAATCAAAGATGAAGAATCATGTAGTCGGTTTAGCCTCCCCAAGGTCAAATGTCAAGTATAAAAATGATATATTGTGTCTCCCTGTCTGTATGTCTACCTACCTATCTATATCCCTGTCAATGTTTTTTTGCTTCTACAATTGATTCCTGGTTGAAATACCAAGAGTGATGTTAGAACAGGTAGAGTCAAACTGAAAAGAAATAAGACCAATTATAGTCCTGACTTACTCTGAAAATCTCTAAAAGACTTTCCACAAATGGTATAATTCTAGACATATAACAGAACAGCGTAAGTATTCTTGAAAGAATATTATACCGTACAAAATAAAGACATGGTGTAGATATACAATGGAGTGTTAAGCAACCTTTGAACAGGAAGAAGTTTTTGCTGCACATGCAGAAACTGAGAGGACAATTTACTAGATGATGCAAGTCATGTACGATGTGCATGATCTCCTTTTTCAAGTTTGAAGACACTCTGTAGTCAAGGTTAGTCTTGAATCTACTCTGTAGACCAGACTAGCTTCCAAATAAGGGAAATGTTTCTGCCTCATCCTCCCAAGTGGCATAATTAAAAGCAAGGGCCACCATGCCTGGCTGTATTATTTTACTTATACAAAGAATGTGAAAAAATTAAATACACATGCACATCGACTAGAATAGAAGCTATAAAGGGTCATGGGGAAAGGCTGGAGAGTAGGGAAGTATTTACGGAGTCTGTAAAGAAGCAGTTACAAGGAACAAGTTTTACAGATTCATCATATAACTCAGCAACTGGAGTTGATAATAAATGTGTCACATTCTTGAAAATTGCTGAGAGAGATTTTAAATGTTCTGAAAAAAAAAATGAGATGTATCGAGGTGAAAGATAAGCTAATTGGCTAGATTTAATCATCTCCCAGTGTGCTCATATATCAAAACATGGCAGTGTACACCACAAACAGAAACACAATTTTTCACTTGTCAATCACAAATCTTGGAGAAGAGTACGTGATTGAGCTCCACTCACCAGGAAGATAGTCACCCACCATGGGCTTCCTCAATGGGTTGTGCAGAAAAGGCAATGCTGGAATTGTAGCTCACACTACTTACATGATCACTCATGTCCTATCCTTCCGCCAGAGCTACATATTAAGAACAATTGACCCCTGTATTGCCTATTAATAATTTACTACTTTCTTGGTTGGGTATCAATGGGTGGTAGATTGAAACTGCTCCTGCAATATCAGTGTTTTGTAGACTTGTCTATAGCTCTTGTAAACCTTTGACTGGAAAAAGCATATTGACAATTTGTTAAGCAATAACCAAAGCCCAATATTGGTGCCTTGCAAGATAAACCAAATACAAAGTAAATGTAGTTTCTGGAGAGTGGAGGTTCGGTGTTTTGCAAATCGAACAAAATGTGCATACTTCCAATCACATACAATAGATTGGGGAAGCCAATAAACATTGGAGTTTGTTTGCAGGGGGTCCTTAAGTAGTTCCATTGTCAAAAAATAGCTTTTATTTGTTCACTGTGGATTTTACATATACGCTCCAAAGAGCTGATGCCTTTTTACAGTCAGAAGGGAGCCCGAGACATGCAATGTTTAATGCTCTCTGCTTAGCTCATAGTTGCAGAAGGTAGACCCAGGGCATGCCTGTGAAAGGCTCCCTCGGCAAGTAATGACTTCTTTTGCACTTGGTTTTTCTCAAATTCTCTTGGAGTTGCAATGTACCAAGCCTAGGTCACCAATTTATAAATTAAGACGTTTGTCTGGAGGGTTCTTAGAAAAGTTGTTTCTTTGTTGATAAGAAAGCCACAAGAAGAGAGTGCCTTTGTGGTTCCTTGTTTTGTTTGTCCTGCTCTACCTCCTGCCCCATCTCTCAGTCTCTGCTTCCTGTGTTTGAAAGCAGCTGGGGGTTCATTGCTGAATCAACTATATGACAACCATAAAATGTCAAACTGCTATACTGGGGACAGAGGAACAGAAGGCTAGGAACAATGTGGGTCTCGTAGAGAGGGCTGGCTGGACAGCTGAAGCAACTTAGTGCTGTGTGAGAAAAGTTTAGGTTTATGACTTTGCAAGGGAGTGTTCTACTCCTAACAGGAGCCACTCTAACCTGACTTCTCAGACTCCACCCACTCATGCATTGGGTGAACACGGTGTAGAATCCCATCTCACCAGTTTGGAATGCAGGATTCAGGTCTTTCAAAGTACTGTCTAGTGTGCTTAACTGTCTCAGTAATAGGGTTATATCGAGTCCTTTTTTTGATAGACCGTGTACTTGTCATATGGGAACTGTATCTGTCATGTGGAGACACAAATACTCTATTCTTCAGTGACTCTGGGATCTGTGACTCAATGTGACAATCTGCTCCCAACACATTAAGGTTCTTGTGTGGAAAAATCAGAATACATGAAGGTGTTTTAAAACTTATTTTTATTTTACATGTATGCATGAGTGCCTTATCTGCCAGATCCCCACATGTGTGCCCACAGAGGCAAGAAGAGGGTGCTGATTCCCTAGAACTAGAGTTTCATATGACTGTGAGCTTCTTGATGTGGATTCTGGGACCTGAACTCAGGTCCTCTGCAAGACCAGCAAGTGCTCTGAACGGCTGAGTCATCTCTCCAGCCCCCACAAAGGTTAAATGGTCTTGAGACAAGATGCAAAATCCAGGACTGCCAAGTTCACACGGACAGGGGAATGTGCGTGCGAAGATAAGTTTCATCAAGTTTTCCAGTAATTAAGTCAAAACAAGACCAAAAAAAAAAAAAATCAAATGAATGAAGAAAACTTGGGGTGTCAAAGAGGAGAGTTGACAATTTAGCCTACTCCTTGCAAGAGTTCTGCAGTTCATTTTCTGACAGCTGGCACTGAACAGGAAGAAGGAGGTGGTTACCATCTGTGGCCAGGACTGGATCCCTCAGGTTTCAATGGACAGGGATAACTCCATGGGGCATGTGCTTTTCGTTTTCAACTTTTAAAAATAGTTCCTTATGCGATATTTCAAACACACAAAAGATTGCAGGAATAGTGTAACACACATTGATATTTGACAGATGTTAACATTTTGCCACGGGCTTTGGATGTTTTAAAAATAAACTGTGTTGACACGCCGAGGCCCCACATCAACCTGTCTCCTTATTCCCTTACTTTGCATCTCATGTGGTGTGTCTGCAAAATTAGACCACCTGTACAGCTAAACGTCTGCATTTATTAAGCTGTCCATAGGAGTCTGCTGTCAGAACATAGGTTGCTTGCGGGTTGATGCTTCTTACCCTACCAGACCCCCTTAGATCTTTTAATATATACTAGTCCTGATTTAGCATGAACACATGTTCCTCTCCTCACTCCTTCTTCTGATTAACTTCCTCTCACGAGTCTGCAGTTATGTGTAAAGATCCTTAGAGACAGGGATGGAGACAACACAATAGATTAATCTTAACTAAACATGTGTTGCCTTCTTCCCAACCTCAAGCTGAACTTCAGAGCGTGGGGTGTCCTCCTTATGCTGCTTTACTCTTAAAAGGTAACCCCATAAGAGGCAATATTAGTACCAGTTCATGTCTTTGAAGAATGGGTATGGACATCCTAACTCCAGCCCAAACATCTGCCTTCCAGTTCTTTTTGCACCCTCCTTTGGCCCAAGTCTTTAAATCAAAGTGTCCAGGCTGGCCTCTACCCTCTTCCTGGTTTGTACCTATTCCAGACTCATCTTTCGCGGTAGTGCTTAAATGTTAAATTGAGCCTCTTTCCTTCCCTATCCCAGTTCTCAAATCCCTTGTCCTGGCAACAACCCTAGAATACAGCTTTCCCAGAAGGACATCTTATACTTGTTTAAGCTAACTGGGGGTTGGAGACATCACCGTTCTCAGGTACAAGCAGCAGGAGAAGGATGTTTGCCCATTGTCTTTGTGAGATGCTATGTGAATCCGTTCTGATTTAAGACAGTTGATTTACATGTAGGAAGCCGACAGTAAAGCCAGGTATGGTAGGTAACACAGAGCTGTCTTTCATAGCACACATCTGTAAACCCAGTGCTTAGGAGGGAGTCTGAATTGGAGTTCACAAGCTCAAGAGCTCTAGAGTTCTGTACCGGCCTGGGTAACATAACAAAACTACAGAGGGGGGTAGGGGTCGGAAGAACAATGCTTTCCAGGTTTTAAATCTCCTTAATGCAATTAAAAGTTTCATGAATTCTCATTCTTTAGATTATAATAGCTAATACAGATCTACCCTGACAACCACCATTGCCTTTTTAAATAATTTCTAGGTACTGTTCGCTTTAATGCAGCCCATACCACATACTTAAAAAAGATAGGGTACTTGTTTCAATACATATCACACTGGAAGAAAATCATCCTAAAGTCAACAATGTATCATAATCTACCCACCCCATTCAGTGCTCTTAGTCCTGAGAAAGGGACACATAAGCTTCTGAATGATGGCAAAGAAGGAAGGAAGTCTTATATCAGGGGATGCAATTGCCTCAATACAGAACATTGCCCATTTTGTTTATTACTGAATGCATTATATCTTGGGGACTCCAATCAGTCCCGAGCAAATTAGAACACTTCCTCCTCTCTTTGTCAAGTGTTGGAGGGGTTTCTAAGATGCAGTTGAAAGCATTCGGCAAAGAAGAGGAGTCTTCAAAACTGGGAAAGGTTCGCAAGTTCAAGGTTCATTGCCTGACACCGTGGCAATGTCTCCACAGGAGTTTCCACAGGCCTGGGAAGAATTAAAGATCACTAGTGACTTGAAACTATGAAAGTAATGGACAAAATGAAGATCAGCAAGACACCACATGACATTTCCCAAATGCACCTTTTGGTATGTGACTATCAAAGGAGGTTGAAAATCAGAGCTTGGTGGCAGGCTTCCAGAAGTTTTCACCTGGGTGTTAATCTACGATGGTACAGGGCAGGCTACTGTGGGCCAAAATAACGAAGCTAAATTCCTGCTGCACCTGCCACTGGGCTAAAGGTATGTGATCTATTGGTTCATTCTGTGCCCAGGCCAGTGATCCTACTTAAAGGAAAATGTAAAGTCTGTATAATTCTACCATGTTCCCATTCCAGTTACCAGAGATCTCCAATTCTTTACAAACTCCCAAAAAACAGTTTTAGTGTGATCAATAAAATCTTAATGTGATAGATAAGAAACACATCTTTATGAGCTCAGGGCCAGTTTGGTCTATATATCAAGTTCTAGACTGCATAGGGCTATAGACTGAGACCCTGTATAAACAGACAGACAGGCAGACAGGCAGGTAGATAGACAGACAAATCAAAAAGTTCACATTTTTTTTTCATTTAAAAAGTCAAACATGTGGATTGGTTCAAGTTGATGGTAGCTGCCAGCACCCAAGTGACCATGGAGGAGCTCATAGGGCAGCTCCACTGTCTCCCCACTAGGCTAGGGCCAGCAGACCCTGCCGACAGCATGGAGCTGCTATTGCTACACCTCCCACACTGCTCACCCTACTTGTGGCTGGGTGAGCCTGGGGCCAATGAGCAGGAACCAAGATGTCTTGGGGCATCCTTTACAGAAGGTCTGCAGTAGCCTGGAGCTCTCATGGATCCTTCCCCTGACACTTGCCCAGCCAAAAAATCACCCAGACTCTGGGCAACAACAGAATATCCAGTTGTTGAGATGAGTTTCAGAGATAGTCCAATATTTATGGTGTTTCAGAAACCATAAATCTTGAACCAGAATAATGACTCATTGCAATAAGTATTTGTATATAGAGCTATTTGTGTAGAATATGCACACACACACACACACACACACACACACACACACACACACACACACACACACACACACAGTGTGACACCCTGAAGTTTGCAGCTACTTCTGATAATAATGTGCAATGGAGAGATAGGAAACATGGTGGGTAGTAGGATGTCCAAGATGGAGAATGGTTCATTTCTGAATTGAACCTCCTTGAAAAACCTCTATAATGCATGCTGCTATAAGAGGTCATGTTGATGCCCATGGATTAGGTTGCTACCTCAGGTCATATGGATGACCGTGGTCTATGCTGCTGCCAGAGGCCATGTTGATATCTGTGGTACCTACTGCCACCAGAGGCCATATTGATGCCTATAATCTGTGCTGTACTGCTGCCAGAGGCCATGATGAGATTCATGGCCCATCCTGCCACTGGGGACCATGTTTATGTTTATGGCCAACTCTGCTGCCAGAGGCCATGTGGGAATCCATGATTCATACTTCTGCTGGTTGTTGTGGGCAGGGAAGTTTCTTTTGCAGTGGTATTGACGACTGAGGACTCATGATTAGAATGATAGATATTGAAGACTTCAGTGATGACCTGTACCTAGCCCCTCAAAGTGAAAGAAAAAAGAAAGAAAGGAAGGAAGGAAGGAGAGAAGGAAGAAAGCATCTAGAGAGGAAGTCATTGAAGAGTCCCTTAAAAATTGTGGTAAACATGCTGAAGTATAGCACCTCACAGTTGAAGTCTTCTGACAGACAGAGCGGGAGGTGGGGAGTGGTTGGAAAGAACTAGGTTATCTTTAAGGGTCTGGCCCCTGGAACACTGGGAGTTTTGCCATGCTCTAGTGAGGAGTATATAGGCAACACAAATTGGACTTGGCTATCCTTCTTCTTCCTCTTCTTCCTCCTCTTCTTCCTCCTCCTCTTCTTCTTCATTTGGGGGGGGGCAGTGAGGTCACAAGGGTGAGAAGGGTGGACCTGGGAGGAATGAGAAGTGAGTATCATTTGACATTCCTAAGTAATCAATACAAATATTATGTTGGGGAAAAATGTCAGGTATGTTTGTCCATTCTGGGCTTCTCTCCAGAGTATTTTGTTTGACACACTCTCTGAGTTCAAGAAAGACCTTGTGCTTTCGGTCACCTACAGGTCTGTGTATGCATTACTTTCCCATTGCTGTCACCAAAATACCTGACAGAAACAGCAAAGGGAAGAGGAATATATTTTGGCTTTTGGTTTCCATATGTCCATTTCGTGGTCTGTGGATCCCATGTACTTGTATGCATCTTGATGGTGGAAGAATTCAGTGAAGGAGAGACAGTTCTGAGCAAGAAGGAAGCAGAGCTCAAGAAAGGAAGTGGCCAGGGCAATACATTCCCAAACAGTCACCTCCTGTCATTTTTCTCCCAATAAGACCCCTTCTAAAGTTTCTACAATCTCCCCAAATGGTACCTCCAGCTGCGGATTGAGCATTTGAAGCATGAGTCAGAGGAAGAGGGAGATAAAAATGTCCTCGGTAGCCAGGTGGTGGTGTGCATACCTTTAACCCCAGCACTTGGGAGGCAGAGGCAGGAAGATCTTGGTGAGTTTCGGGCCAGCCTGCTCTGCAGAGTGAGTTCCAGGATATCCAGGGTTACACAAAGAGAAATCCTGTCTCTAAAACAAAAACAAAAAACAAAGCATTTTTTTTTTCTGGTATTTTCAGGGCTGAAGTGTGTAAAACCCAGGACTCTTGTTTTAACTCAAAAAGGAATTCTCTACTGAGATGCCTCTGTCTGAGCATTAAATGCTCATGGCCATAATACATATTGCTTTCCTTACAAAAATAATTTTCCCAATTCAGTAGGACAAAGTAGAAATTGAACAGCATTTCTTTGTCATCTGTTAATGTAATAGGATCACTCCCTGTGTAGTCTGATTACATGTAATTAAAACAAAGCTTGAAATCATCCTCATGATTTCTCTATTTTTGACTATATGTTTTATTTCTAAATATAAGCTTCGATTTGTCACAGAAATTGGCTGGAGAGAAATGAAATGTGTTATTAAGGGAATGGAAGAAATTACTTATGAATTGTAAGAGAATTAGTTCTTCGGGGACTGAAATTTATTATAGATCTGTATCAAGTCAAAAACAAATGGTTTAGAGATGAAGAACTCAATTAATGATCAGCCTGCTCTTTCTTCTCCACCCTCCCTATCGATGGGGTTGAATGCTTTTGGTTGGTACACAGAATGAACTTGCCTGTGTTTATTAGTTGACTGTAGATTTGCCACCTTAATTAGTCAATACTCCACAGTACTGTTCAGATATACTGGACGTAACAGATCAAACTGTCAGTAAAGGCCTTCTTGAAGAAGGTTCTTACATGTGGTTTCATGGCCCTAAGCGTCAGTGTTCATTTCTCAACCAGTTCAGTTCAATTGAAGATATTCAATACTGAGTGGACATGGAGCAAGTTGCTTTGTGTTACAAGTAAAGACTGTTGAGTAAAGTCAGCTCTCCAGTTGGCAATCTTTGCATTGCCGTATGGGATCTTGGATATAGACACAGGCAAGTTGTATACAATTCCATAGGATAAGGGTTAAGCAAAACGGCTAATGAATTGGCCTAGGGATACAGGGGGTCTTATGGAACTAGTATAATGGAAGTAGGTCTTAGGTTCTGGATAGAATGCTCATGGTTAACAGGGGAGAAAGGAGAGAATTTCTGACAGAAAACCCCATATGGCTAGTGGTCAAGATGCAAAACGCTGCTATATATTTGAGTGCTGGGAGATGTCTGTCGTGTTGGAACTTTCTATGACTGGGGCTCTCAGAATTTATGGATATACATGTCGATGGCCATCATCAGGGTCCTTCTACAAGTATAGCTATGGCCAAGAATGACAACAGCACAGCTACTCAGAGATGAAGAGTCCTGCCCCCTCTCTGAACCTGCCTTTTAAGAAATCTCCAGTTGATTTGGGTACAGTTCATTTAATTTATCACCTCGCAGGTCATGTGTGAGTACGCTATTTTTGTTCTGCTAGGAGTTTCTTCTAAATCTTTAAAAAATATGTCGAAATTTCTGGATTTACTGAGGTTTGCTCTTCAATAATGTAGCAGTTACTCTTAGCTCCTTGCCAGGATAATTTAACACCTTGCCTTTCTTTCCACCTGCCTCCTCCCTCTCCCTTCTCTACTAAGGCTAAAGGTGTCTCTGGCTTGTTTTAGCATCATGTCATAATCTCTATTTTGCTCTCGCAGCAGCAATTCGTGTAATTTTTATTATTTTATAACTACATTTACTACAAGTATTTAGACCCTGTTCCATATGCATGTGAATTTGATCTAGCTGTGTGCTGAATAAAAGTGTCCTTGCAAAATGCAAAAATCAATACTTAATTATTCCCCATGTGATTGCTTTAGGAGGTGGGGGTTTTGTGATAGAGACCACATGATGAGGCTGGTCAAGAACACCAGAGTTCTTTACCACATGATGACACAGCTAGAAGATGCCAATTGTAAGCCAGGAAGTGCCTCTTAATAGTCACCCAATACTCAGCCATCTTGCTTTTGGCATTCTAAAATTAGGAGGAAAAAATTTGCTGTTTTAAGTCACTCAGTCTAAGGCATTTTGCTATAATAGTTCCCAATGGTTGGTTCTTTATCCCCATCATAGCTTTGCTTATTCACTTTGTATTGCTATTCTTTCTGAGGCTTGGACTTCACCCTTTCTCGAAGAGATTGGTGTGTGTCTTTTCCTAAACTTGAAAAGAGTAGTTCTGTAAGAGATGACATTCATAGGCCTAAATATTTTCCTGTCAGGATTTTCTAAGTGTTTGTTTATTTTCTGTCATTTAATGTTGAGGAATCCCAGAGGTTTTTCTGGTCTCTTTGAGATGATTGGGTAATTTTACCTAGATGACAGTAGGATTCTTTATTGCTTAATTCTTTTTCACCAGAAAATGAGCAGCAGATGAAATGTCAGCATGTGACTATAGCATCTGAGTAGAATAGAATAAGCCTGTTTCCTTTTATTATTTTTGCCCAAGAATCAATGAATTCTTTTGATGCGCAAATTCAAATCTTCTCTCAACTCTAGGCATCTTCTTTTCATATATCTTTGGAAATATTTTTGTTTCTTTATCTTGTCCCTTTCCTCAGGAAATGGTTATCTATAGTATTAAATTTCCACTGCCTTCCTTTCATCTTCTAATTAATGTCTGATTGCACCCATCCTCTTGCTCTCTCCCTCCTTGGTGATTATAGGTGATTTGTAAAATCAAAACGTTGCTCATCGTATAATTCAATTTTGCAACTCTTGTCATTCTCCTCCTGGCTTTTAACTGTTGCTACAAACTCTGAAGGGGTTTATCTTTTACTTTTTCTGTTAATGATCCCATACTACGTTTATTTCTCATATTAACTCGACGTCTTCTGTTTACTGAGTATACTCCCTTAAACATTCCATACTGTTACATGGTCAACATTTTTGATTGCTTATGATGAATGTGTCCTGAGATTCTTCACTTCCTGTTTCCATAACTTTTCTTTTTAAATTATTTATGTTCTAAGCTGTGTTTCATGCTCTTCTATATTTGTTCTGATCTTTACTACCCCTTCACTTTTTACCCCCATATCAAAGCAGAGGAATCATAGCTGAGTGGTGAGCCACCGTATATTTACCTGGTACTAACTAGTATCAGTCTAGCTCAGTCCCTCAGTAGTCCCATGTCCTGACCAGGGATGAGAAGAGGTGTGTGTGTGTGTGTGTGTGTGTGTGTGTGTGTGTGTGTGTGTGTGTGTGTGTGTGTGTGTGTAGAATGGAGCTGGGCCTGAGAGGAGAGCTCACTTACTTCTTCTCTTTGTGCTCACTGAAACAGCACCACAGGATCACATTTTCCTCTTCAGCTTTTCAATTCCAACAGGCTCCATATGCACAAACCAGTCAGATTTGTCTCCTCTCTGCTCCTTGGGGGCTACTCTTGTCCCTGTGGTTTGAAAACACTATTTGAACATGAAATGACTCAGTTACTTTAGCTAAAACTCTACAGAGTGAGAAATAGCTAATAGAGTAAATCTATGATCTCCTAGTCTCTGCTTCTTCAGACTGTTACCAGAGGAGTAAGGGGAGTTCTTCAGTCTCCCCTCTCACTCTCCACCCACACCTTAACTCCAGAAACATCCTTAGCCATACCATGAACTTTTTTTTCTAGCCTAGCAAATGGCCTCGGGGTGCTACTAACACGGTGGGATGGTGCCATTCTCCCATACCCCACCAGAAACATGAATCAGAGATAACAGCTTGAACTGCTAGACTTTCCTCATCTATATCTCAAAATGCTGAAGAGCTTTCCCAGACATGAGACCTGCACTCTGATAAGATGTCTGCACTGAATTTGCTGAATTTGCCCTTATCCAGAAGTAACTGTGCACTGCTTTGATGATAGTAGCTCCGTCATTGGTTTCATTCCTTTTTTTCTGTCTTTTGTCATACACACCCCTGGCTATTCTGGTGTGTTTCTGGGACAGAGCACAGATGTTCATTTTAATGGTGCCATTCATTTGCTAAATATTTCCCAGATGTTTAATGGTTCCAGACTTGGAGCACTGGGCTGTGTTGCTGATTGTCAACCTAATGCCCTTTGTGACCCTACATGTATGGCTCTACAAACTACAGCCTTGATACTAGGCTCATCGTAGACTCTGACAGCAGAACTTTTAGGGATCTTGGAAGAAGGAGATGAAGCCTGTGTTATCCCATAATCCTTCTTGTTGCTGTGTTTGACAATGTGGTCATGCCAATAGTTTTTGAAAAGCAGCAGTGGGGTCCCACATTCCCATTATTAGCCTCACCATGATCCTGATTCTCACCTCTCTCTTCAGCTGGGAAGTCATAGCTGTAGTGCCCTGGGTTCCCCTCTGTATGTTCCATGGGGTCTTCTGCTACTCCACATGCACTACTAAGGTACAGCAAGGTCCCTTACCCTCAGATGAGTAGAGTCCCACTTGGCAGGAGAACTTCTGCAGACTTTGAGGTCCAGTATCTCCTACCTCCTTCTTTCATTCCCAAGCTCTATTTGTAGCAACTCATTTTTGTTCCTAAGCAAGAATTTTTGTCTTTGACCTTTCAGCCAACTCGCTCAATTCATTCAATCCCTTACATTCAATTTCTTCCATCGAAATGACTGGTTTGTGTTGTTTTCTCAGTAAACCATGACAGATGTGAAAATAGAGCGAAGTCCTACAGACCTTGTCATCTGAATCTTGCAAAGGATATGGACAAGTGAACTTGAAAGGATGAAGATGATTTAAGAAAAACATTTTGGTAAAAATAAATCCAGGCTTCAGTGGAGCCACAGAAGATCGAAACATGAACTTTATTTTAGGGGAAGACAGAGAATACTGCCTTTTAAATGAGGTAGCATCTAGGAGATATGCAATTCCTGTGGAAAGGAGGAAAGGAAGAATGGGTATTCAGAGTCATTCGTATTTCACCCAATTTGATGAGTAAAAGGTGGAGTCAAAGAAACAAGATCTTGAATTGTTGTATATATCCACATGAGAGATGTTAACATAAGTTAGAGCATAAGAGGTGGGAACAGCAGAAAGAGGCCGTGTTTTGGAAACATGATAGATTAGAAACAGAATTAGGTCTTGTCTCAGTGAGGCAGAGAAGAATCAGGAATTCAACAATTTACAATGGATTTGCTGGTGTCCTTTATTCTGGTGGTGTGACAAAACACAACCAAAAGCAAGTTGGGAGGAGTGAGTTAGTTTTGGCTTGCAATTCTAGGTCACATGCTATCATCAGGGAAGTCAGGACCGGAAGTTAAGCAGGAACTCACTTTACAACCCATGGAGAAACACTGCTTGTTGGCTCACTCTCTGATAGTTCACAGGCTCATGCTCAACTAACTTCCTATACAGCCCAGGGCTGCCAACATGGATATGATACCACACAAATGGGTTAGGTCCTCCTACATCAATTAATAATCAAGGCAATCCCTCACAGACATACCCACAGACCAACTTAATAAAAACAATTATTCAGCTGAGACCTTCTCCCACCCCAGCCAGGTGATTCTAGGCTGCCTCAAACTGATAGTTAATAGAGTCAATGCTGAACAGTACACTTAGTGTACTGTTTAGTATATGTGTGAAAACTTTTATAGTCCTGTTTGTGTGCTACAGATTCAAGTCAGAGCTTTGTGTTTACTAGGTAAAGGCTTTATGGTTCAGCTACACCATCAGCCTCAGGAAAGAACTGTTACAGCTGTATCTGTGATCAGTGCCACTCAATAGGGTTTGAAGAACTTTGTGGGTACCTTGTTGTCATTCATGGAATCTGACAAATCTCTGCAGCCAGACAGGGGTAATCTTTTCCCTTTATTTCCACTTCTAACCACCTCATTGCATGAAGGGCTTCAAGAGACTCTGTCCTCATTTAATTTATTGTGGTTGCAATAAACTCTGCAGTCAGAAACAAAGTGTCCATGAAAGAGTTTATTTATAGTTCACCACTGAAGAAGACAAAGCAGGACTTCAATGTAGGAGCTTGAAGCAGGAACCATGGAGGAACGCTGCTTCCTGGCTTCCCTCTGCTTTGTTCAACTCCCTTTTTTATATAGCGCAGATCCACCTGCTTAGTGATTGTACTGCTCCCAGTGGCTTGGGTCCTCCCACACTTATCACTAATTGAGAAAATGCCTCACAAACTTGCCTACAGACCAATCTAGTTCCTCAGTTGAGATACCCTGTTCCCAGGATGGTCAACCAAAAGGAGCCATCATACAATCCTCACGATTTACACTATTACTTAGGGGACACACACTTTTCTATTTTCTAGTTCCTTCAACCTTGAATGTTGTCTTTGCTCTTCATTGTATTGAGTAAGATAAAAAATTAGAGGGTTTTTTTTCTCTATAAAGTAATTCATTATCTCAAAAGCTTGACTGAACAAGACATTACTGAAGAATATATAGATGAAGATGAAGAATATATTGTATTCACATCACAATTAACAAATCTAAAATCATTTTTACATATTTCTGTTCTATTAAAACTTACACCATCCCTACACAGAAGGAGTTTTTGTGTTTTATACTTGCCCTTCTTTTTCCCCATCTTGGCTGACAAAGCTCAATTCTTCTGGAGACCATACACCTTCCTCAAAGGAAACCCTTCATTTTACCTCTGCTAGAAGAAATTTAAAGTGTGGTCAGCATCTGGCGTAAAACTTGCGTACTTAACACCATCATGATGTATCTAGTTCATTTACTCTTGTTATACAAGTATATCTAAGGTGGGAGTGATTTAGACAGAAGTTTGTTAGTTTATTCATTTCTCAGTGATTTATTTATGTCATATTTCACACATGAGAGAAAGTATATGACCCTTGTATTTTAGAGTCTAACTAGTTTTAGTTAAAAATGATGAGTATAAAAAATTGATACATTTTTCTGCAAGGACAAGATTTAGTTCTTCCTAATGGATAAATACTGGAAGCCATGAAAGTAGGAGGGATCTGTCATACAATAGGGAGAAGACAAGTGTCAGATGCTAACTGGGCCATGGAGATAAGCACCATCAAATATATTTGTCTCATTTGGAAAATGTCATAATGATAGCCAGGACTTTGTACAATTAATATATACTTCTATGTTTTCTTTATTGATTAAATTATTTATTCACTTTACATCCTGACCAAAGCTTCCCCTCCCTCCTCTCCTCTCCTTCTCATCTCCTCTTCCCTTCTATCCACCCCTCCTCCATTTCTCCTTAGAAAAGGGGATACCTCCCATGAACATCAATCAGCCCCAACATATCAAGCCTCACTCAGCAAGTCCAGGTGTCTCCTCTTCCACTGAGGTAACCAAGGTAAGCAAGGTTAGGAGAAAGGGATCCGAAGGCAGGCAATGCTGTCAGAGGTAGAGCCTGCTTCTTCTCTAGGAGAACCATGTGAAGACCCAGCTGCACAACTGCTACAAATGCGTGGAAGGCCTAGGTCCATCTCATTCATGCTTTCTGGTTGGAAGTTCAGACTCTGCGAGCCTCCATGGGCCCAGGTTAGTTGACTCTGTAGGTTTTCTTGTGGTTCCCTTGACCCCTCTGACTCCCTCAATTCTTCTCCGCCTCTTCCCAAGCTCCAGTCAACATTTGGCTGTGGGTCTCTGCATCAGCTTCCAAAAGTTGCTGGGTTAAGCCGCTCAAATGAACCTTACGCTAGGCTCCTGTCTGCGAGTATAGCAAAATATTATCAATAGTATCAAGGGTGGGCTCCATTGCATGGCAAGGGTCTCAGGCTGAGCCAGTCAATGGTTGGGCCTTCCCTCAAATTCTGTTCTATCCACCCCTGCACATCCTATAAGCAGGGCAAATTGTGGGTCTAAAGTTTTGTGGCTGGGTTGGCATTCCAAACTTTCCATTGGAAGATTTGCTTGGTTATGGGAGATGGTCAGTTCAGGCTCCCTACCCCCCACCCCACCCCCCATTTCTGGGAGTCTTAGTAGGATCACCCTCCAAGATTCCCATTGTCCTAGGTTTCTAGCTCTTCCCATACAAGTCCCACAATCCAGTTGCCTCTCCAAGTTCTCTCTCCTTCTGTCTTTTCCTACCTTATTCTTGTTGTTTTCTTCCCTAACCCCTTCCCCACTAGGTCTTCCCCTTATATTCACCTGGGATGTCTAATCTATTGAGATTAAAGCATTCCTCCTTGAGCCCTCGTTATTATGTTCACTGGCTCAATGGATTGTAGTATGGTTATCCTGTAATTTATGACAAATATCCACTTATAAGTGAGTACATATCATGTATGTCTTTCTGGATCTGGGTGATATGTTTTAATTACATCATTTGCCTGAAAGGTTCAAGATGTCATTGTTTTTAATGGCTGCATAATACTCCATTGAGTAAATGTGCCACATTTTCTTTATCCATTCTTCAGTTGAAGGATATCTAGGTTGTTTCTAGCTTCTGGTTATTACAAATAAAGCTGCTACAAACACAGTTGAGCACATATCCTTGTGGTGTGGTGGAGCATCTTTTGGGCATATGCCCAGGAGTAGTATAGCTTGGTCTTGAGATAGTACTATTCCCAATTTTATGAGAAACTGACAAATTGATTTCCAAAGTAGTTATACAACTTTGCACTCCCACTAGCAATGGAAAAGTGTCTCCCTTGCTCCACATTCTTGCCAGCATGGGTTGTCATTTGAGTTTTTAATTTTAGCCATTCTGACAGGTATAGGATGGGATCTCAGAGTTGTTTTGATTTGCATTTCCCTGATGACTAAGGATGTTGAACATTTCTTAAAGTGCTTCTCGGCCATTAAAGATTCTTCTGTCAAGAATTCTCTATTCAGATTTGTGACCAGTTTTTTACTGGGTTGTTTTGTTTGTTGGTGTCTAGTTTCTTGAGTTCTTTCTATATTTAGGATATCAGACTTCTGTCAGATGAAGAGTTGTTGAAAATCTTTTTCCACTCTGTAGGCTGTCATATAGTACTTTTGACAGTGTCCTTTGCCTTATAGAAACTTTTCAGTTCCTTGAGGTCTCATTTATTAATTTTCGATCTTAGTGCTTGAGCCGTTGGTGTTCTGGTTAGGAAGGTGTTCCTGTGCCAATGTGTTCAAAGCTATTCCCCACTTTCTCTTCTATCGGATTTAAAGTATCTGCTTTTCTGTTGAGGGCTTTGATCCACTTGGACTTGAGTTTTGTGTAGGTGACAGACATGGATCTATTTGCATTGTTCTATATGCGGACATCTAGCTAGACAAGCACAATTTGTTGAAGATACATTCTTTTTTTCCATTGTCTGATTTTGACTTTTTTGTCAAAAATCAAGTGTCCATAGGTGTATGGATTTATTTCTGGTTTTTAGTAATATTTAATTGATCAACCTGTATATTTTTATGTATCATGTAGATTTTGTTACTGTAGTACAGGCTGAGATCAGGAATGGTAATAGCTACACTGCACTTTTGTTTTTCCATATGGCGTTGAGTATTGTTCTTTCAAGTTCCATAGGGAATTGTGTTAGATCTCTAGATTACTTTTGGTAGGATGGCCATTTTTTAAGTGTTAATCATGCCAATTTGTGAGCATGAGAAATCTTTCCATTTTTCTGATATCTTCTTCCATTTCTTTCTTCAAAGATTTGAACTTTTGTCATAGAGACTTTTGCTTGCTTGGTTAAATACCACCAAGATATTCAATATTATTTGTGGCTATTATGAAGGGTATTGTTTCTCTAATTTTTTTCTCAGCCTGTTTAATATTTGTTATATAGGTAGGCTACTGTTTTTTTAGTTAATTTTTTTTATCTCCAGCCACTTTGCTGAAGGTGTTTATCAGTTGTAGGAGTTCCCTGGTAGAATTTTTTGAGGTCACTTATATATACTATCATATTATCTATGAATAGGGATACTTTGACTTCTTCCTTTCTAATGTGTATACCCTTAACATTCTTTAGTTGTCTTGCTGCTCTAGCTAAATTTTCAAGCCTTATATTGAACTGATACTTTAATTGAACAAAAAAGGTGGACAGCTTTGTCTTGTTCATGATTTTAGTGGAATTGCTTTGAGAGTCACTCCATTTAATTTGATATTGGGTATTGGCTTGCTATATATTGCCTTTATTGTGTTTAGGTATATGTCTTGCATCCATGATCTCTCCAAGACTTTTATCATGAAAAGGTGTATTTTGTTAAAGGCTTTTTCACCATCTAATGATCAAGTGTTTTTTTTTTCTGTTTGTTTATATGGTGGATTATATTGATGGAATTTTGTATCTTGAACCATCCCTGAATCTCTGAAATGAAGACTACTTGATCATGGTGGATGATGTTTCTGATGTATACTTAGATTCAGTCTATGAGTATTTTATTCAGTATTTTTTCATTAATGTTCATATGGGAAATTGGTCAGAAAATCCCTTTCTTGATTGATTCTTTGTATAGTTAAATCGCCTTGATTGTGGCCTAATAAAATGAATTTGACAGTGCTCCTTCTGTTTCTATTTTGTTCAGCAACTTGAGGAGTATTGGTATTGTCTCTTCTTTGAAGCTATGGTAGAACTCTCCAGCAAAACATCTGCCCCTGAGCTTTCTTTTAGTTGCAGGACTTGTAATGACTGCTTCCATTTCTTTAGGGGTTATAGATCTATTTAGATTATTTACCTGATTTTGATTTACCTCTGATAAGTGGCATATATTAAGGAAATCATCCATTTTGTTTAGATCATCCAAGTTTTTGATGATAGGTTTTTTGAAGTAAGACGTAATGATTCATTGGATTTCCTCTGTGTTTGTTGTTATGCCTCCTTTCAAATATGATTTTGTTAATTTGAATATTCTTCCTGTACCTTTTAAGATTAGTTCCTGCCATCTAACCTTCTTGGGTGTGTTTGCTTCTTTTTGTTTTAGAGCTTTTAGGTTTGCTGTGAAGTCAATAGTATGAAATCTCACTAATTTCTTTATGAAGGCATTTAGTGCTTTGAAATTTTACTACTTTCATAGTGTCCCATCAGTTTGTGTATGTTGTGCCTTCATTTTCATTGGCTTCTAGAAAGTGTTTAATTTATTTCTTCCTTTACTCAGTGGTCATTGAGTCAAAACTATTTTGGTTTCCCTGAGTTTGTAGACTTTCTGATGTTTCTGTTGTTATTGAAGACTAACTTTAATTGATGGTGGTCTAATAAGATTCAAGGTGTTATTTCAATTTTATTCTATCTGTTGAGTCTTGCTTTGTGACCAACTATATGGTCAACTTTGGAGAAGGTTTCATGGAGTGCTGAGAAGAAGGTATGTTCTTTTGCGTTTGGGTGAAATGGTCTTCAAATACTTGTTATATCTACTGGATCCATAACCTTTGTTAGTTAGTTTCATTATTTCTTTGTTTAATTTTGCCTTGATGACCTGTCCTCTGGCGAGAGTATCGTGTTGAAGTTCTCCACTATTAATACATGAAGTTCAATGAGTGATTTATCTTAAGTAATGTCTCTTTTACATGTGTGGGTGTCCTTGCATCTGAGGCGATATTCAGAACTGACCCATTATCTTGGTGGATTTTTTCCTTTGATTAGTATAAAATATACATCCCTAGATTTTCATTAATTTTGGTTGGAAGTCTATTTTATTAGTTATTAGATGGATATTCCAACTTACTTCTTGGGTCCATTTGCATGAAAAATCTATTTTTACCCCCTTTACTCTGAGAAAATGACTATCTTTGATGTTTAGGTGTGTATCTTGTATGCTACAAAATGGTGAATGGATCCTGTTTTTGCATCCATTCTGATAGTCGGTGTCTTTTTTGGGGAAATTTAGTCCATTTATATTGAGAGATATTAAAGACCAATGATTGTTAGTTCATGTTATTTTGAAGTTGTTGTTGGTTGTGTGTGTGTGTGTGTGTGTGTGTGTGTGTGTGTGTGTGTGTACGCATGTATTTCCTTTCTTTTGGTTTTGCTGGTGTGATATAATTTATTTCTTGCGTTCCATTGGTGTAGTTAACCTCCTTAGGTTTGAACCTCCTTCTAGTGCCTTCTGTTGGGCTGGATTTGTTTATAGTTACTGTTTAATTTTGTCATATAATATCCTGTTTCTTCCATCTATGGTGATTGAAAGTTTTGCTAGACATAGTAGTTTAAGGTGGACTTTTGAGCTGGGAATCTCCTTCTTCTCCTTCTCCTTCTCCTTCTCCTTCTCCTCCTCTTCTTCCTCCTCCTCCTCTATTTCTATTAATCTTAGATTTCATCTATTCATAGTGTCTGTTTTGTGTCAGAAACATTTTAGATGTAACATCTTTTTTGACTGATGCATCTATGTCTTCTATAGTCTCTTCTATACCTGAGATCTCTCTTCCATCTCTTAGATTCTGTTGCTGATGCTTGTGTCTATAGATTTTGCTTTTATGTAGGTTTTCCATCTTTAGGGTTCCCTTGGTTAATGCTTTCTTTATTGGCTCTATTTCCATTTTCAGTTCTTGAACAGTTTTATTCATTTCTTTCACCTGTCTGATTGTATTTTCTTGTATTTGTTTAGGGGAATTATTCATTTTCTTTTTAAAGACCTCTACCATCTTTATAAGGTTGGATATAAGGCAATTTCCTTGTGCTTCTGCTCTGTTAGGATATGAAGAGCTTTCTGTAGTAGATACCTGGGCTTTGGTGGTGCTCTATTGCCCTAGCTCCTATAGAATGTTTTCTTACATTGGCTTTAGCCATCTGTTTGTCCCTAGTGCCAGCAAGTCTCTGCGAATGCAGGAAGAGTTGTATGCTGGAAAATGGAGCTCAGAAGAAAGACTGCAGTTTACTGCTGTTGGGTGTGCTTTAGAGAGACTTGACAGGCAGGGGAATGGGGGTGAGTGGGGTCTTACCTGGTTGTCCCTGGTGCTGGCAGGCCTCCAGAAAAGCAGTCAGAGCTGTGAGGTGGAAAATGGAGCACAGGGGATACTTCTATTATTTTTAAGGTGAAGAGCTCAAGGTTCTTGAGGCTTCTGCATGACTTCCTGTAATAGCCTCAAGCTGTCTCATCTCCTAGAAGAAAGCATAAGGACAAATTGCACGTACAGAAGGAGAAACAGAGGAGGCAACCTCACCATGCAGCAGCCTCTGCCTGCAATAACCATCCAGCAACCCTGACATGTGAGGGCAAAAGCTACTCCTGGGAGAAAGGCACTAAACTTCCTCATGATCCAATCAACACAAGGCCCCATCCATGTCTCAGTCTCATTATTCTGGGAATTGGGATATCAATACATGAACCTTTGGAGAAAATTATCAACCATAGTATGGTTCTCAAAATACATAAGGATCTCTAAAAAATAATGTCATACTTGTTAGAAGGAACCTCAAGTAATAATTAGTAGTTTTTGCAAAGAACCTCAAGTTGGAGCAGTGGTGGTCTGAAAGCCTTAGTGCATGTTGTGTATAATATGTGAGGTTCAGCAGAGAAATCCAAACTGGCAATGTGAACCCAAGTCTTTGTTGTAAATTTATTCTATGTTGTAAATATTATTTTGTCTTCTATTACTTTCTGTTGTTTTTAAAGTTCTACTTTACAGAGACGGAATACCTCTTTGCGACCTACACACAGAGAAAGGACCACACAATAATTTCAGACTGTTTCATCTTCATGTAAGTGCATCTGCCAATGGTGTGGGAGCTAAAGCGATGAGCACCATGTCCACACTGCATCCCTACACAAACTGCAATCCTAATCTGACGTCCTTCTCTTGATATGGATCCCTGGCAGTTACATGTTGACAATAATAGCAGTCTCAGCATTGTAGGATCCTGGTTGTCACAGCACAGGGAAGAGCCACCTAGTTGTTAGGATCACCATACTAAACGTTATGTGATGGTGAAATGAAAGTTTTTGTGTTTATCCCTAAACATCCAGTGGTTTCTCTAATATCAAAACAATTTTATCACACACACACACACACACACACACACACACACACACACACACATGGGTTTTGACACAGGGTTATGCTGGAAATCACTCTGTAGATCAGGCTGGCCTTGAACTTATAGGGATCTACATGCCTCTGTCTCCTAAATGCTGAGAGCAAAGTTAGGCACCACCACTGCCCAGCTTATCACAGATATTTAAAGGTCCATGAGAGGACAATTGGTTTGGCGAAATTTCCAATAGTGTGAGGATGGTAAAATGGAGAGAAAGAAAATCCCCATTAATTACGTTTTAGAGGAAAGCAGCAGTGACTCCACAGGGTTTCGTGATTTATTTATTCATCATTTATTAATTTAACTCTGGAGCACAATATGCATGCAAACTATTCTGCTGGGGTATATAGTAAATATAAAAATAAGATGCCATTTTATATCAAAGTTGAACTGTAGTAGAATTACATAAATTACAATAATTTAAAGTAAATGATTAATTATAAATATGTGTCATTGTGTACATTTATCAAAATATTATTTTAATGTGTTTCTCAACTAACTTCTTAATGCTAAGCTTATCATCTGAGAATATATGACTTCAGATAATTTAAAGCTTATATTTCATGTCTTTCTAAGAATTTATCTTATCCTCCTATTAATTTCATCTATTAACAAACATATCAAATTGTTTAATATCTATCTATGTAATCTTTGAGGAACATAAGCATTATCATATATCATCAGAGATCTGTAGTTTATACCAGATCTATTTTATACCTGGGAAGAAAAATTATTAGAAAGAGAAAATTCATTAAGAAATTAATTTATTTGTTGAACATATATTATAAATTGAAATTATATTAATTAATTCTGCATTGCTGTGGCAGAGTGTCTAACATAAGCAACTGAAGAAAAGGAAGGATTGATTTTGTCTTTTGGCTTCAGAAGGGTCATTCTTGTTCACTAGGTTACATACCCTTGGGAAGAATATCAAGGCAATGGGAAAATGGAGGGCAAGACTATTTACCTCATAGTAGACAGAGCTAAGAGGAAGGTGAAGAAACCAGATATAACCTTCAAAAGCAGGGCCTAGTGACTTACTTGCCACTTTCTAAAGCTTCTATAAACTCAAAAGATAACCACCACTTGGGAATCAAACACATGAGAATTTGTGGGGGACATAACTCATTCAATACACAACAGAGGGTAGTTTCTGATCTTGATTTGCAGGTAAAAAGACTGAGACTTTATCCAAGTCAAATGTATATTAATAGCCTTAGAAAATCACATTGAAATCTAAGCCAATGGCTGAGAGTCAGAACAGGCCAGTGTAGATTCATTATGCAGATCAAATTTGGAACAATTACTTTAAGGTGATTTTTAGAAGGTGTTTCAGATAGGATCCTGGACATTTGCTGAACAAGGAAACGAAGGCAGATGTAGTTATCACTAACCAGGTCTGTCATTCAACAGACCTACAAGATCTTTCTGGGAGAACGGTGTCTCCTCTTATTATTCTGGGTACCACCAGCCTGTCTGTAAGCTTCTCAGGCTTTCTCCCCCAAAAGCAGGCTGCTGGAAAGAGTGTGTTTGGGAAGGTAGGAACTATTCTGCTTGTGTCTTTTCATCTTCGTGCCGTGGAGCTAGTGGCAAATGGTGTGAGGACATGTGGAAGAGTCTGCTTTTCTATGCCAAAGCAAGGAGCAGCATCTCATGGTTTGTCACTCCTGATGGTGCCCTGAAGTCTGTAGACTCCTGAAATGTTGGGGCTTATATATGCTTATAGAAAAGGTACAGGGCCTAGGTCCTGACTCTTTTCTTAATATCCTTAATGTCTGTGATTGAGGAAAGCTGAGTAGAGTGGGAGGTACTCTCAATCTATTCACAAAACTTGATTAAACCTTTGCAAATTGGAAGGCTCTCTTAGTAGATTTTTGTCTCACACTATTCTAATCACAGAATGAGAATCTGAATCTCAGGCAGGGGCATATCCATTTGATGTTTGGGTTATACATAGGAAAACTGAATAGTTGAGAGTGTGAAGAAACCGCCATGTTCCTACCTAGTCACTAAACTTTTGGTGACACAGTATATGGAATTAAGAGTGAATTGAGGTGGTGCCGAAAGATTCCACCTAACATTTGCAGGGGAATTATGAAAAGTCACAACACAGCCAACTCCACTAGCCTCCAGGATGTTATCCAACCACTGTAGATTCACATGTATGTGAATATATTTTTAAGAGAATATAACAAGAAAGCCTGTGAGTCTCAACAGGAATGAGAGTGCCATCCTGTAACGACCATGACATCACTGATGCTCAGCATGGTGGGAGGCACCACAATCTGTACCCCATTTCCTGAAATTATGTTTCTTTTCACTTATGTCTCAGCAGGAAAGGGAAGTCACTACAACTGCTTTAAACAAAGAGAATTGTGTGAAGGGATGGCTGCCAAAATGTAGGTAGGATTCAGGATGCAAAAACATTCTGTGGAGACTAGCCACAGGGAAACGTTATTGCATTCCCTGTGATATTAACTGAAGAATACAGGAAGAACAGAGTATCCTTAGAGACACATGGGAGATGGGACAGTAGGGTAAAGGTCACACAGTAGGAACAACAGCCACAGAGGGAAGTCAGAGATCAGTGGGAGAGAGGAAAGCACATCCTAGTCATGCTCTTTGGTCTCCATCTCCTGTTCACAGTCTCATTGGCTAATTACAACCAGTAACCATCTGGAGAGACAGCCTGAGTGAGAGAAGAGATCCACTGGACAGAAGAAAAAGTAGTACATGAAGCTGTTGGAAGTTTGAGGAAGGAGTTGGCAGATGGCTGGTGTCTGGTATGTATCTGCTTTCACAGGAGGTTGAGATGGGTAAGTATTCACCAATACATATGTTTGAGACAAAGTGTTTTAGCAGGCATATTATCAGAAAAGATTGGCCTACAGGAAAACATAGCTGAGAAGTGTGTCTAAGCAAGGTCCATAGCTTGACCCAAGAGAGTAAGCTGCCCTGATATTTCTGAAGTGCGTGCTGTCGTGGAGTCATGGCTAGGCTCTGACATCATGGAGAAGCACATCAAAGGCACCCTGTATGGCGGTCAAGCAAGGCTAGCTGGAGACATGATGTTTTCAAGGAACTCCTGGAGGAGATAAACTGGTACTCTACAATCTGATGGCAGCCTTAAAAAATGCAAAAGGTCACTTAGAAAGCAAGTGCTTTCCATGCATGAGCCATCTGTAGGTTTTGGTTCATAGGCAGTTTCTACTTTTTAAGATATATGACCTCTTGCATTTTCTCTTACTGGCTTCTCTCATCGACTCACCATCCTTGTGTCTGTAACTGAGGAAAGCCAAGTAAAGTAGGAGATTCTTTGAATAGATTTATAAAACTTTGCAAGTTGGAAGGCTCTTCTAAAGGATCTTTTCTCATACTATTATAACTATAAAATCAGAAGCTGAAATATAAAAAATTCATTCTGTCTGTAGAGTATCAATTTGAGGAAGATCCATAGTAACCCTTGTGACTAATCTGGATATCTCTGGCATGTCAACCATATCCTCTATAATGTAGCTGCAAGGATCCTTCTAAAGTACAAGTCCATAAACTAGGATACTTGCTTATAAACTGTGTTGTGTCCCATTGCTCTCAGGAAATGGCCAATATTCTTACAGCTGCACCACCAATCTGGTCACTGTCTACTTAGTCTTACCATTTTCCAGCCTCGGCGCTCCCTTTCCTCCCCATCCTTCCTCTTGCTTTCCACTCATGAGCCATCTTTAGGTTTTGGTTCAGAGACATTTCCTACTCTTTAAGATATATGACTTCTTGCATTTTCTAAGGCTGACTTCAGATTGTAGAGAACTATTTTATCACCTCCAGGATTCCCTTGAAAACATCTTACATGAAAACTGCCCAATGTGTGGTACAAAATGAAGTGTGTGATCTTCTCATTAGTTTTTCTTTTAATCATCATAAAAGAAGTCTTATAAGTCATACTCCACTTCACAAGCAATGCATAATGATGAAGCCCGACTCCCAATTGAGCAACCATCCTGGGAGTTCTCCATCTCTTACTGCAGGGCCCAGAGGCTGTGCCTGAGATCGGTAACATAGGGACACCCTGGGGGACATCCATAGGGACATCGGTAACATCCTGTGGGTAACTTCATGCAGCATGCAGGAAGCTACAGTGTTATGTTTGAGGAAGAGTTTATGAATACTTACATACACAAAAGAGGTCACAACATCAGGCCCCTGGATTATATTGATATTTTATTGTTACTGAATTTATAATCAGAAAATAAAATCATCCAATCATCAATCAGAGAAGAAAATACTTTTTAAGTATGCAGTGAAAGCCACTATCTCATATTAGAAATCATTTGGGGTCCTCAATTTAAAAAATTAAAAAGATAAACATAAAACTTGTCTAAACTAAAGTAGATGTCAAGGACAGACAAAATAATCCATAATTAAGCACTGTTTGGTCAGTTGATGACACAAGCTATGATGAAAAATGGAGCAGAATCAGAGAGATGGTATGCAACTGGGTTGGTGTCTTTGTAGAGAGATGGTCAGGAAAAGCTTCTTTGAAAAATAGAATTAGCTGTTCAGAATTAAAGGGCATGCACCTTTAATTCCAACATTCTGGTGGCAGAGGCAAGCAGATCTCTTTGAGTTTGAGGCCAGCCTGGCCAACAAAGTGAATTCCAGGATAGCCAGGACTGCACAGAGAAACCCTTTCTCACCACCACACCCCCTCCCCAAGAAAAGAAGAAAGAATTAGCACAGATACCTGGTGGAAACTGGTGGAAATGATGGAGGAGGCTATATAATATTTAGGGAAAGAGCATGCTAAGAAATGAACAGCAAGAAACAACACCCCAATACTAGGGGAAAAGAGAGGCCAACGTGTGTAAAGGATGGTTCTGATGGTCCTGTCCCCCATTTGGTTCTTGATCAATCAAAAGAGATACCAGCGACCAATGACTGAGGACAGGGCACACTTAGAGTTATGTGGAAGGACACAGGAAGAATTTGGGGGAGGGAACTGGGGAAGAGGAAGAAGACAGGAGATAAAGTCAACCAGCTATATGCATTTTCTGTTGGAGTGGTCAATGGCCACTCTATCTGATTATGCCTGGAGTGGCAGGGGAGGTTTAGGAGTGCCCAGTCATTGAGTTAGCAAAGGTGTTTTAAGATTATCTGGTGTGTGTGTGTGTGTGTGTGTGTGTGTGTGTGTGTGTGTGTGTGTGTGTGTTGTTTCTGTTATCCATGGATCTAAGGGATTCTGGGTGGGGCTGGTAATGCAGTCAGCCTGGAGCTTAAAGCAGAGTAGCAAAAGCACTCACTATAAGTGGGTTCATGGTATCACAAGCAGTACTGGTAGGAAACAAGGTCAAAGATATAGCCAGAGTTGAGGACTATGGAAGGACTCCAGGTGCTGTTGGATGGAAGGAAGTCACTGGAGGGATCAGAGCAAGTACCATGTTTTCAGAGGGACACTCTAGCATATACAGAATTGAAAGCAGAATGAGAACCACTAGATAGGCATTGTGTTGGTTTGGATGAGAAATGTCCCCGACAGTGACAGTCTCAGATATTTCAATATTTGGTCTCCAGTTGGTGGTGCTTGTTTGGGAGGATGTAGGAGATATGGCCTCATTGGGAAAAGTGTGTCACTGGAGGCAGAGTTTGAGAGTTTAAAAGCCCATGACTTTTTAAAAATTCAGTCTCTCTGCTTTGTTCTTGTAGTTCAAGGTGTAAACCCTCAACTTCCTGATGCAGCCACCAGGCTTGCTGTTTGCTATGCTTTCTGCCATGAAAAACTCATTGCCTTCTGGAACTATAAACTCCTTCTATAAGCTGCTTTGGTCATTATGGTGGTTTGAATGAAAATGACCTTCATAGACTCCTATATTTGAATGGTCAGCCACCAAGTAGTGGAACTGTTGGAAAGAATTAGGAGGTGTGCCGTTCTTGGAGCAGGTGTGTCATTGTTTGAGAAGGTATATTACTAGGGAAGCTGTGAGGTTTTAAAAGCCCATGGCAGGCCCAATCTCACTCCCTCTGCCTGCTGCTTTCATATAAGGATGTAAAGCTCTTGGCTACTGCTCCAATGCCATGCCTGTCTTCTTTCCACTGTGATGATCATGGAGTAATCCTCTGAAAATGCAAGCAGCACCCAATTTAATCTTATCTTTATCTTATAGATTAGATGAGAGTATGAATGTAAGTAACAAGGGAGAGATAATCCAAGATTGGTGCCCTAAGCAAATGGGAAACAGGAGGAAATATTTTCTAAGTATAAATCTGAAAATAAAAGGAATTTATGCTGAGAATATAAAATTTTTTCTTAAAAGATGTTCAATCTCAATAAAAAAAATGGGAGAGGTACAATTAAAATGGAAGAGAAAATTAAACAAGCATGACATCAGTGAAGGTATATGAAGGACTGGTAAATACATGGAAAAAATTAATAAAAGCATCTAGAGCAATTTAATTGGAAGTATCATGAAATACAAATACATACCAAATACAAAAGCTCAAACCTAACAGGCTAATTATTGCAAATGTTAAAGAGCCCATGGAGAATTTGAAAGCCTAATGCAACTGTTCATGGGACTGTAAAAGTCTATCACTTAGAAAATAATTTTGTGTCAGTCCCGCTCTGGTACAGAGTCATGCTCACTTGTCTGTCCTTAACACCCTCTTTGGTGACTACAGAACCCTCTTTCCTTCCTCTGCAGCAATCTGACTGCCAGAAGTTCACCACGTCTATTCTCAGGATCCATGCCAGAGAGATCTTTGACTCTCATGAAAACCCCACTGTTGAGGTGGATCTCTACATCACAAAAGGTCTCTTCTGAGCTGTGGTGCCCATCAATGTGTCCACTTGCCTCTATAAGGCCCTAGAACTCTGAGACAATGATAAGACTCACTTTGTGGGGAAGGGTGTCTCATTGGCTGTTGAGCACATCAATAACACTATTGCAGGGGTTGGAGATTTAGCTCAGTGGTAGAGCGCTTGCCTAGCAAGCACAAGGCCCTGGGTTCGGTCCTCAGCTTCGAAAAAAAAAAAAAACCCAACCAAACAAACAAAAACACTGTTGCACCTGCTCTGGTTAGCAAGAAACTGTATGTAGTAGAGCAAGAGAAGATTGGCCAGTTGATGATCAAGGTGGATAGCACCGAGAATAAATCTAAATTTGGTGCAAACACCATCCTGGGAGTGTCCCTGGCTGTCTGCAAAGCTGGTGCTGTGGAGAAGGGGGTGCCCCTTTGCCGTCACATTGCTGACTTGGCCAGCAATCCTGAAGTCATCTGCCAATCTCAGCTTTCAATGAGATCAATGGTGGTTCTCATGCTGGCCATGTAAGAATTTATGATCCTGTCTGTGGGGACATCCTGTTTCCGGGAAGCCATGCACATTGGAGCAAAGGTTTACCACAACCTGAAGAATGTCGTCAAAGAGAAGTACAGGAAAGACACCACCGATGTAGGTGATGAGGGCGGATTCGCACCTAACATCCTGGAGAACAAAGAAGCACTGGAGCTGCTCAAGACTGAAATGGCAATGGCAAAGGCTGGCTCCACTTACCAGGTTGTCATCGGCATTGATGTGGCTGCCTCCGAGTTCTACAGGGCTGGCAAGTATGACCTGGTGGTGGGGCTCTGCACTGGGCAGATCAAGACTGGTGCCCTCTGCATGTCTTGAGTGCCTGGCCAAGTACAATCAGATCCTTAGAATCAAGGAAGAGCTGGGCAGCAAAGCCAGGTTTGCGGGCAGGTCCTTCAGGAAACTGCTGGCCGAGTAAGACAGGGACTGGAGATCCCTGGAGCTACCAGAGCCTCTGTCCCTAATGCCATCCAGGTGGCTCAAGACCGGCCGAGTGCTTGCCTCTCCCGTGTCACTGCTTCCTTAGATGTGCACCCCTAACCACCTGGAGCCCTGCTGGAGACCCCAGCTTTGTAATCATGTGATTGGTCTGAGTCATTGTTTCTGTCATCTGACTTCCCAGCTAGTGTCCGGAGCCCTCAGAACTCTAGTGTAATCTCTAGGGTACCTACACCATCAAGACTCCCCCAGTGGTATATGCAGAAATAAAAGCCCTAGAAGCTCCCCCCCCCCAAAAAAAAAAGAAAGAAAAGAAAATAATTTTGTGGTTTCTTAAAAGTTAAAAGCAACAAGCCGAAGTACATCAATTGCACTCTTATCTATTTGCCTAAGAGAAAGAAAAAGCTATGTCCACACAGAAATGTAAAGGATTGTGCTTATAGCAGCATTATTCATGCTATACAAAACATAACCAAGACTGTCTTAGTGAATTTTTGTTTTTTGCCAATTTGCCACAAGCCAGAGTCATTTGAGGAAAAAGAATCTTAACTGAGAAAATGCTCCAACTAGATTCACATGGTAGGAGATATTTTCTTGATGAATGGTAGATGTGGGAGGGGCTTAGCTCACCATCGGTAGTACCATTACAGCTGCAAGTGGTTCTGGGTAGTATAAGAACACTGACTGAACAAGTCACGAGGAGCAAGCCAATAAGCAGCATTCCTCCATGACTTCTGCTTTAATTCCTGCTTCTATGTTCCTGTACTGGGATCCTTCCCTGAGTACTCTCAGGGATGGGGTGGTGGCCTAAGAGTTTAATTGAAAGCAACCTTTTTCTCTCCAAGTTGCTTTTAGTCATGGTATTTTTATCACAGCAATTGAAGTCCTAAATAAAACAAAAACAAACATCAATAAGCTAGAGAAACACAATGTGATGCAGCCAAGTAGTGGAATTCTTCTTGGCAATAAGAAGGAGTGAATTACTGATGCAGTTACAACATGGTAACCATTACAGTAAGCCATTATGATAAACACCATCATTTTGAGTAGCTTCCTCTACCAACACTCACACTGAAAGTTAATTCTGCAGCACGATAATACTATAGTTATGAAGCTCTTAAGCGAAGTTCTTATGGTTTTTAGAGGGATTGGTACTTTCACTCTGGGATTAGGTTTTGGCTTTTGCAGGACTTCATTGGTTACTCTGAGAGTAGATTATTTTAAGGCAAGACCAGCTGTCTTGACAACTACTCTTTTGCCAGTGATGTAGGCCTGGGAAGCTCTTGGGTATAAAAGACAGATTGATATCTCAATCCAGTGATCAATCTTCATTGTTTACTTGACTGGATTTTTAATCGTTAGGAGACACAGTTCTAGGTGTTATCTATTGAGAGTGCGTTCAGAAAGATTTAACTGATGGGGAAACTCACTCTAAACGCAGGTGGTACCATTCTAACTTCAATGAATACAAATGCTAAAAAGAGAAAGGACAGAACACCAACATACATCTCTTTCTACTGCAGAAACAATGTGCCCAGAGATCTCACACCCTACCATCATATATTGTGCCCACACCAATGGACCGTACCCTTAATCTTTGAGCCCGAATAAGTCCTTCTTTCCTTAAGTTGATTTTCTTAGGTATCTGGTTACCGTAATAAAAAAGTATGTAATACATAAAAATGCATGCCAAATTTCTGTGATAAGCCTGGTTACGTAGTCAGAGCCCTTGTGGGAGAAATATTCAAGAGATTGGCATTGAAGATTCACAAAGTCCCAGAATTCTATAAGCAGTGTTTAGTGAACCATTCTTAGAGAAGCTTGGGACACCATATGCCTAGAGAAATGTGAATAGCAGTGAATGGGCTCAGAAGTGAAGGTGTCAGAAGGCAACAAGGACTTTGCAGGGTACTTGACTAGAAGATCTAAGTAGTTTGGTAGAAGAAGTCTCTAGAGAGCACATTATTCAGGCTGTGGTATTGTACTCACATATGCGAGGAGAAACCAGAAAAATAGGAAAAAACAATCTACAGTGAGGCAAGGGAAGGAGTGTGGTGCAAAAGAAGGGAATGAAGAGAAAGCAACTACAGCTGGTAAATGGATTAGAGCTATAAGGAAATATTCATTCTTTGCTAAGACAACAGGAATGGTGATAAATGGATTAGAGCTATCAGGGAATCTCCACTCTTTACTAAGACAACAGGGATGGTCTTGAGGAAAAGATGCTAGCCACTGATTGCTCTGGCATGTGAAAGGTAAATTCATTCAAAGGAGAGAAACTGAGGAATGCTGTTGAAAGGGTTCCCTCCTCAAAAACAACTCATTCCCTTCAGAAGGTGTTTCCTCTGAAGGCACTGAGACCACTGGAAGGGGCCAGGCTACATCTTAAGCTGTTAGTAGAACTTGGTAGTATTCATTCATCTGGTCTTGTAGAATTTAAGAGATAGGGTCATGAACACTTGACTCAGTTTCCATAAAAACCTCTGAGGTCAGGAAATGAGTGTCAGGATCTAATTCCTTGAGAGGAGGTCCCAAGACACCATTGCATCAAGCTGGGAAAGTAAAGCCCAAGTTGCAATTGAGACCTGGGATTGTTGGAGATGCCAGGACTGAAGGATGTCTGTAAAGGAAAGCTACGAGTGCCAAGAGGAGGCATATCAAGAGAGAGGCTATGTGTATTATGGGCAGCAGAGCTTGAGAAGGACAGACAGACCAAGCTTACGGCAGCACAAATGCTGCCACCACAAGCTCCAGATGTTGGACTCAGAGTTGCTGGGGTTCATTGTTTGTCTGGTTTCCATCTTGTTTTAGTCCACTCTCTCTGCTACCCTCCCCCACCCCTCCCCTGTGGAATGGGAATATTAACTCTGTGCCATTGCGTGCTGGTTGTTTGCAACTTTATTATTATTATTTTTATGAGGCTCACAATGAAGACATTTTTTAAGTCTTGGAAGAGACTTTGGGCTTCTGAGAAATGTTAAGAATGTTAGTACTTAGTTAATTCTTGGGGATTAATTACCTGCATTTTGCATCGTGAGATGGTCGGGAGTCTTTTGTGGACGAGGGGTGGGATATTAATATTTACAGTAATATGACTGAGTGTCAAGTTGATAGGTTGTGGGGTTTTGATATTTAACATTCATTATCAACTTGGCCGGATTTATTACAGCCTAGAAGAAACACCACTGGGTGTTTAGGAATGTTTCCAGGAAGGTTTAACTGTATGTAGTCCCTCTCTGCATTTGGGTGACATCATCTCATGAGCTAGCATTCCTGTGCTCAATAAAATAGAGAAGGGAGAAATCAAAAGAACCATCATTCATCTCTCTCTGTTTCCTGAATGCAGAAACTGCATGATCAGCTGCCTTATGCTCCTGCTGCCTAATGTGTTGTTTGGGTTGATTTACCTAAAACATCTTTCAGTATGCCCAGATTGATACAAATGAGAATAAACTAACACAAGCCCATATATTGGCCAACATTTGCATATGCGATGTCTTGATGGGAAGTAACTGATCAGGTGAGGACCATTAGAATAGGTCTAGAGTAAAGTAGACTTGATCAGCACTACTGGAGGGTTGTGCTGAGTAGCTGGGAATGGTTTACAGCACCATTTCTCTGTGAGAATCAAACAGTTACGATCAGCAGTTGTCTCCATCATGGGAAACATTACTGCCTTGAATCCTGCACCAAGGATGCTTGGAGAACTAACTGGGTTATTTTAAAGCCCAGGCAAAGTGTTGGTAGAGGTACTTTATGGTGTGAGAAAAGGAAAACAGCCATGAAAGGTTGTGTGCATTTGCATCTTCTTAATAACTGGGCAGTTGGTAGAATTTGATCTGGAGCCTGGTTTTATTGCGAAGTCACCACTAAGTGAGCTTCAAGGACCAGTCAGAGACATAATTCTCCCTGTCTTTCACCAATAGCAGCAATCAAATTCACACGCACACACTAAGGGCTTGCTTGCCTTACTTCAGTCTAAATATGCACAGTCCTGTTTCGCCAGTATTCATCTCAGATAAATCCATTCAACTTTAGTATCCAGAATGCAACTCAATGAAACTCGGACTCAAATGATGATGAAGTCTCATTTCACCTTTTCTCGTTCATCCAGCTAATGTTCCATACAATGCTCCCCTCTGCTCCTAGGATGAGGAATCTCCAAAGAGGAGCTATGCATATCCAAAGAGCTAACAGAGGTCATGCTTGCCTCCTTGTTAGAATGAGGCATTACATATGGTGCTTTCTAGACCTGGGGACTCTCCTCAGCTGGGACCTTAGTGACACTTGAATTAGGACCATGTTGCCTCCAGTGCTAATACCAAAACATGGCAAGGCTCCCTGCTAAATCTGCAGAGCAATCCCTCCTCTCCTCCCTTTTCTTTCCCTTAATTCATTCACTACTCCCCCACCCCCCCCCCCTGCCCTGCTCACATCGCTATGACAGGCAAAAATCAGAGCCTGATGTTTCTGCCCATTGACCTTCCATGGTTAAGGGAAGGGCTCGGGCAGATCCTCTCATGTCTTTCAGACCTGCAGAATCAAATCTCTGCTCATATGCTGTGAATTCTTCTACCACAAGGTGACTGTAAACAAGCATTCAGTGCCTCTAAGCAGCTCTTAGTGGCATTCAGTTGTTGGAAGTAGGAATGTAGTTGGTGAAAGTAACTAGGGTCTCATGGAAAAAAATCCAACCAAGATCTCTTACTTGATGTTTTTACACAAAGGCATTTAACAGGAAAATTATACAAAGATAATTCATGTAACGTGTCAGGTGAGCTCAGGGGAGTCCTGCTTTCTGTCTACTCTGTACAATAGGCTCAGGCCAACAAAACCCAGTAGGCTTCAATTCAGCTAATATGTAGTAACCAAAGTTTCCCAGAACCATGGTCTTTCATGAACTATCTGATGCATGCCTTGAAAGAACACTACCTAAGTTCTTTACTAGCAGCTTATATTGGACTATTTCAGCAACATTCGTTTTGTTTTGTTTGTTTTGTGTTGCTGGGAACTGAATTCACAATTTTGCACAGGCTGAGCAAGGGCTCTCCCATTGAGCTAGCTACTCGGCCAGTCAGATTTCCTCAACACCCATGGAAATCGATTTCTAGCATTTGTGACAATCATGGATATTGATTAAAGGTCTTGCAAAGTTGAAGAGAAGCAAAGCACTTCTAGTAGCCGCTTCTGGAACTTGGGCTTTTCCATCAATGTCAGCTTGCCTCGGTGGCAGAATGGATTCTTGTTGAAAGCATTGAGTAAAGTAAGGTTAAATCAAGCACATGCATAGCCAACACCATCTATGCTGGGACACCCCACTTTGTGAACATAGGGTACAAAGGTTTTAGGGTACACTATTGCTTACTGCATTCCTTGGGGGCTGCATCACCGCTACTGATTATAAGATTCACCAGGCATCTAAAATGTTAAAATGTGAGAGCAATAGTCTTCAAATTGAGATATACTTAAAAGCAAACTCCAAACACGATCGCCATAGGCCAAGTAAGCTCTGTACTGAGCTGTATGTGGGCATGCCTTTGATATTGTTTTTCTCATGGAGGAAAATAAGGTCCTTTTTTCCATTTGACTTCTGGCTCTCTTGACTCCAAGCCAGATTTGGCCTCTTGTACCTACTTTAACATCTATAAAGAAATTTCTCTTGGAAGAAATTTCCTCTGGTTTGTTTTAATAACTTGAACTTGTAAGTCAGTATTTTTCAACTTATGAATTGTAGAACATGTGTGTGTCAGTTTCAATTCAGTCTCTGGTTAAAACTGAGTGCCCTGTGTGCCTCAACTGAACTCCTAAAGTCTACATCTGAACAAGACCTCCCGCCAATTTCAGGAAATACTAAGATTTAAGAAAAACTGCTTAAAGAGGGAAACATACTATTATGGAAATGCCCTTTTACCTAAAAGATAAAGAGTAATTGCAGATTGGTTACCAATTTTCAAAAGCCATAATGAAGTAGGAAATGTCTGCCTAGAGGCTCACAAACCCATCTCCTCCTTCTAAAAACAAACTGAATTTCATTCTCCAACTTTGGGCTGTGCTAGAAGGACACGTTACTGAGTTAGGGCCAGTGAAATACAGGTAAAAATATGCTTGCTGCTTCTGAGCTTGGCTCCAAATATGCCTTTGGGAACCTACACACTGTTACTCTCTGTGGTGTTTTCAATGAGGAAGGTCCTCCATAGGCTTAGGTGTTTGAAGACTTGGTGCCCCGTGTGTGGTACCGTATGAGGAGGTCATGCAGCCGTGCTGAGGGAAGTACATAACCAGGGGTAGGCTTTGAAAGTTCACAGCCTCACCCCACGTCCAGTTCACTCTGCTTTGTGTTTGCAGTTAAAGATGTAAACTCTCAGCTTCCTGCTCCTGCTGCCATGCCTACTGCTTGATGTCATACCTTCCTGACATGATGGACTCTCATCCCTCTAAAGCCACAAACCAGAATAAACTCTTTCCTTCTTCAGTTATTTTTGCTCATTTTGATGGTGAATTTTGGTTGTCAATGTTACTATATCTGGAATCAATGAAAACCCAAGTAGCTGGGTATGCCTGTGAACTTTTCTTGATTGGATCATTTGAGGTGGGAAGAAACATGTCAAACCTGGGCCACACTGTCTGGTGGCAGCCCACAGAACCAGATATGGAAAAATGAAGCTTCTGCCTTTTGCCTGCTTGCTCTCACTCTTCTTGGTAAGTTCATCTATGCTATATCTGAACTATTACTTCACTAGTATTAGAAGGGACCTCCTTAGGATTCCAAGAGTAGACTGAAGACCAGCAGCAAGAGTTCTCCAACATTCCAGAACAAGATTGGGACTACTGAGACGTTCAGTCTCATAGAGTGAACAGCTACCAGGTTCTTGGCTTGTCTCTCAGGAGACAGTCATGGTTTGACAACCGAGACACAGCTTTTAAGCCACTCAAGTAAGTCGTGTGTGTGTGTGTGTGTGTGTGTGTGTAATAAGCCAGTTTTATTTTCTCTCTCTCTCTCTCTCTCTCTCTCTCTCTCTCTCTCTCTCTTTCTCTCTCTCTCTCTCTCTCTGCAAAGTCTGGAGATGTAGCTCCGTGGTAGAGTTCTTGCCTTGCATATACAAGGCCCGAGCACTACCAGTAGGAAAGGGTTTGTTTTGACCACTTAGCTCTTCAACCCTAAGCACTCAAAAGCACTGCCTGCTTAGAATGTAGCATAAGGGAAGCTCAAGTCGGGAGAGAGTTTGAGTAGCTGAGAAGAGAGAGGCCAAAACTTATTGGCCAAAACTGCTACAATGTGAAAGCAAAAAGATGCTCCAATATGGATGAGCCATCTGGGGTATGTTTCATGTCTCAGACAATTGAGCTTCTATAATGAAATGCTAATCATTTGAAGCAACCTTCCTAATGCTTCATCTCAATACAGTTCCTCATGCTGCAGTGACCTGCAACCATAAACTTATTTCATTGATACTGCATAACTGTGATCTTGTTACTATTATGAATTGTAATGTAAGTATCTGATATGCAGGATATCTGACCCGTGACCCCTTTCACAGGCTGAGATCCACTTATTTAAGGCAAAAGCAATGCATTGGTCACAATTTTGGAGGTTATCAAGTCCAAGGTCAAAGCACTGGTATATTCTTTGCTTGGGGACAGCTGATCTCTAATGTTGTTGTTCTCCATGTGTTCTCTGATGAAAGGAAGATTAGATAGATAAGCTCCTCAGCTCTCTTTTATAGAGTCCCAAATTCCATGAGGCACCCAATCTACAGGACCAAAGGGACCACCTCCTAACACTATCACACTGGAGACTAGATTTCCACATATGGATTTTATAAGGACAAAAATATTCAGACTGTAGCACTGAGACATGTCCCTCTCTTGTGTGTCAGTGATTATATCTGCCCCCACTAATGTCTCACATAGGAAATGCACTTGCACCAGAGATCTTTCCATGATAGACTAGGAAAATTATTTATCTAAAAGACAACATGACAGAGGTGGAAGGCAAAGATGGTCTTTGTCCTCTAGGGAGAAATCGAGAATGATCTTTAAAATCCTCACACAGCTTGGCTGAAGAATTTAAGGGAATCCTAAAGACTAGAATGTGTTCCAATGTGAGAGAAAGTAAAAATGAAGAGGTAGTATAATGCTCTAACAGGATGAGGTTTGGGAGCAAGACTGGGAAGAGAACTATAGGACGCTCCCTTGGCTGGTACCAACTGTGAGGAACAGTCTTGGTCGGGTTCTTTCTCCATTAATGATATAGCCTCATTGGGATCAATTGGTGCCACTGATGCAAAGGAATGAGAGTTGAATGTTTTGAACACCCGCTTGGATGAAGAGGACATGTATGTAGAAAGCCTTCAGAGTACCTGGGAGGTTTTAGCAGAGCTGTGGACATTTAGACATTAGAGGAGGCCGGAATGCTGCTCAGGCAGTGTCACTGGGCTCTGGGATGCTGTGGTAAGCTGTGCTCATCCCTTCCACGATGGCGGTCTTCCCGATGTTCTCAGCCCATAAGGTGAAAGAATCATAGACCCAGCGACCAAGTTGAAAACGTGGAGGTTTGCAGCTCAAAGGCTTCTTGGCTTTCTAATATTGCAGCCATGAAACTTCTCTATTGAAGCCAAATGGCTTGATGCTGCTGACTGCTATTCAGAGTTCCTAGAAAGTGGCCTCTCATAGCAGTCAAGGCCTGAAACAGGGATTCTTTGGGAAAGGCCCCAGTCGTCAAACTCTGCCAAGAATTGGCAGCAATAAGTAAAAGATAGAAAGCGTTGGTTTCTGTCTTCTTTATTTCTACATCATTTGTCCATTTCTCCAACACCATGTGTTGAATACCCTACCTTTTAACTACTGATTCAGAATGCCAACTTCCTGATGGCATCTGGCCTAATGTGTTCTTGGGTCCATTACTGGGCTTTGTACACCCTTCTTTTTAATTCTCTGTGAAGTACAGAGTTTGAAACATATCTTTCAAATCAAACTAATTAATTACACTATTCAGATCTTCAACTTCCTTCTTTTTTTCCACTATTCATCTGTCAAAGGTTTAAGGAGGTATAATGGGTTTCTCAGCACATTCTAATTCTGTCAATTTCTCAATGAATATCAAATATTTTGCTTTTACAGATTTTTGATGCAGCATTTCTTTCTCCAGATAAAAGTTTGTGTCAGTTAATGCTCAGTGCAAATTGTAAGTTTTAGCAAAACAAAATGAGGCTTTCGGTTTTGAAAGTCATAAAGAAAAGGAGGTAGCTTGGTTTCTGTCTTTTCTCAGAATCATTTCATAACTCCAGAGAGAAACTGGCATCTCAATTCTATCTGTAACTAAATCAGAAGATTTCTATGACCCTTAGTAGCAGTTCGAGGAGAGGCAGGTAAACATGTGAATACTAAATGGTTTAGTGATGGGACAAGTTCAAAGTCATTTACAGCAGAGGAGAAATGTGTCCAGAGTGGACCATGTATCCAACTGTGTGAGCTCCTGGGAGAGTCAAAATCAAGGAAGATGGAACAAACCCCACAAATACACAGACAGTGCCCTCTGCACTGCCCTCACTATCTGAGATAGCCAGGAAATGACTGGCAATATAAGAAGAGATAAAACACTGTAAAAATATTGAACCAGAGCACCTTGAAATGGACGCTAATGGTTGAGTAAGGTCAACATGAGATACAGGACTCAAACCAGAGGAATCACCCAAAAGAGTACATGTCGAGTAATGAGAACACTGACCTACTTTACAGCTCTTGGTGAAAAGCTGGACAAACATTACCCTCCCCCCTCACCCTCAGGAAAAAAAAAAAAAAGAAAATCTACCAGCACTGACACAAGTTCAGAGGAAAAGCTAGCTGGCTACATGTTTGTCATATAGTGAAGTCCACCAAGTCTGACTGTAGCTTTATATTCTTAAAGGTGAATGGAATCATGTGAACTGAGAGTCAATATTATGTCTCTGAAGAAACCTGTGTGGTTAGTTATGTGTCCATTTGACATGTTATAGTCATTTGAGAGGAGGGAACCTCAACCAAGAAAACATCTCTGAAAGCTCACAGGATTGACCTGTAGGCAAGCCTGTAGAACATTTTCTTAATTGGTGATTAATATGGGAGGGTCCAGCCCATTATGTCTGGTAACCACCTTGAGTGGGTAGTCTGGGGTTATATAAGAAAGCAAGTCATGAGAAGCAAGCCATGGTGCCAGTATGCAGCACTCCTCCATGGCCTCTGCATCAGCTCTGTTTTCAGGTTTCACTCCTGTTTGAGTTCCTATCTTGGGTTCCTTCAGTAGGCTATCGCTTGGGATATAGTTAAAGTCAAACAAACCCTTTCGTCCCCAGCTTGCTTTTGGTCATAGTATTTCATCATGACAATAATTCACTAATTAAGAGAGCTTCCTAACTGAAGAATAAAAGCAAAGAGAAAAATGGGGAAAACGCAGAGGGCGGGATAAACTTTAAAGAAAGTATAATTAATGTCCTTGGGAATAATACAATGCAGTTCATCCGAGAAACAAACATAAGATGTTGTTTATAAGATGGGGACTGAAAGGGATCAGGAATCAGATTTGAAAATTAAAAACTAAATTACCACAATTTAGAACGCAACAAGAATTTGGAAGTCGAACTTGCAAATCTTTAAGAAATTACAACAAAATAATAAAGAAATAGATGAGGGTAGACTCCATCTGTTAAGTTCATCATAGTTAAAGAAATCTCAATTAAAGGAATAAGGGAGAATGCAGAGGTATAAATTCTACTTAGCTGAATGACACAAGGCTCCAGTTGAGGATTAACCCAGAGCCCTGTATGCACATCAATACACATGTTAGCAAAGCTGCTGGTCCTAGAAGCCAGATCTTGAATGGGTTACTTTACATATCCATTTGATTGGTCTGTGAGATGCTACACAGCCAGTGTGACCTTGTTTCTAGCCTATGTGTTAAAGGCTAGGTCCTAGCTTGGTGCTGCTGGAGAGAGAACCTTTAAGAAGTGGATTAGGGAGCTCAATTCATGTCTTTGAGTCATCATGATATGTGTTTAATAGAGGAATGTGGGATTGTCTTTTCTTTCTTAGGCTTTGTTTATGTTCTGGTCTGCTGGCCTGGGTCTGTTTTTCCCCTGTGGATAACCAGGCACCATTGTACATCAGGCTGGACTGGAAGGAATAAAGCTATATAGGGCTATATAAACTCTGGGAGTAGGTAGGGTTTTCAGGGGTGGTGAGATCTTGGGAATACTTCATTTGCATGAAGAGGAGTTCCTGGTGCTTGGTGGACATGTCTCTATAAAGAGAGAGTAAGTCTGACCTGTACACTGGTCACTAGGCTATGTGACTACCTCAAGGATGCCATAGGTTCTAAGGTACATGACCAGAGCAGTAAGGAAGCAGTCCTACTCCTGCCACTCATAGGAAGAGATTTTTGGGATTTGGAGTCTCAACCTCATTCTTTCTTCTGTCTTGCTTTCCCAGTATCATGGCTTTCTGGCCCAACACTGGTCGTAAGGAGAACAGCCTCTTCTACCTGTTCCCCTCTGTGATGTGTTGCCTTGCCACAGTCCTGAAAGCAGAAGGGAGGACTACTATGTGCTGAGTTATCTGAGGCTGTGAGCCGGTCATCACTAATCAATACTAATGATGAAACACCCTCCACCAATGGGAGCCATCCTCCAATTTGCTGAGCCCCAAGAGAAGGAAAAGCATAGAGGACTGGAGGCCTTCCTTCTTTTTCCTTGGGCAGAGATGTCATGTCCATCTTTTCCTGTCCTCAGACACAGATGCTCCTGGCTCTCCCCCATCTCCCACCCCATCTCACAGGTAGTATGTCCTAGGATTTCTTGGCCAGCAGGCTCTGTTTGCAATTTTCTCTTTGGTGTGTATCTGGTCCTAGGTCCTATTGGATCCTGTCTTTTTAGGAAAGCACCTACCAATACAGATCCTAAAATTACATAAGGCATGGTGAGAAGCAGGTCACCAAGGATGGGTAACAACAATAAGACTGGATTTGGGAAGAACAGGAAGTCAAGCAAGAAGCAGATGCTGGGGGGAAAGCTTCCAAATACTCCAGCCCCACCCCTACTCCCCCTTTTTTTCTAGAAAGAAAATCTAAGGGATGTGTTCCAAACTAATCTGAGTAGTTACACACACACACACACAGAGAGAGAGAGAGAGAGAGAGAGAGAGAGACAGAGACAGAGACAGAGACAGAGAGAGACAGAGAGAGACAGAGAGAGACAGAGAGAGACAGAGAGAGACAGAGAGAGACAGAGAGAGACAGAGAGAGAGAGACTCACTTCAGTGTAAGTCTCATCAGTCGGCACTGTGTTATAGGGTCACCCCTAACATCCAGGCAGTGTAGCAGCGCACATGTTTAAAAAGATGTGTGCTGCCTGAATAAAATTGAGGTTTTGATAATAAAGCAGAAAGAGATGTAGAAATTGGGAAACCTAATCAATAGTGTCTGTCACTGGTGGTTTTAATTGTCATTAGGGTGTCAACAGTGTCAATAGAACACATTAAGAACACTTCCCCCTATGTATGCCTTCGCCTGTGGGCAATGCCTGACCCATTCATTTGCACTTCCCCCTGGTTATTTGATTCATTCTTGAGCTGGTGGATAGCTGCAAGCGATCTCTCAATATATGACCCATGCACGGAAGTATTTCAAATATTCTATCATTTGAAACCCTTTTCAGGAGGGTGGTGACACACGTCTCCCTGGGGCTGCAATGGGCAAGGATTTAACTCTTGCCATGCTCTCTCTCTCTCTCTCTCTCTCTCTCTCTCTCTCTCTCTCTCTCTCTCTCTCTCTAACAAAGATATAAACAAGGCCAACTCCCCCCCCAAGAAACACAAACATACCAAACAAACAAACAAATAAAAATAAGCAAGCAAAAGACCAACAAGGCAAAACAAATGCCCAAACAAAACAAAATAGGAAAAAAGGTCTACAAAAATACCTGTGAATTTGTTTTGTGTTGGCCAACTACTCCTAGTCATGGGTCCTGCCTTGAAGTGTGGTTGATATACCCAATGAAACTTCACTGGAAAAAACTGACTTCTCCTTTCCCCGTGGTTATCAGCTGCAGACAGATTCTTGGTTATGAGTGGAAGTCTCACCATGTCCATTCCCCCTTCTAGGTGCTGGGACTCTGTCTGGGTGGAACCTTATGCAGGCTCTGGGCCTGCTGCTTTGTGAGTCCCTGTGTGCCCCAGCCTCGTTGTATCTGAAAACCACTGTTTTCTTTGTGTCTTCTATCGTCTACAGCTTTTTACAATCTTTTCATCTCCTCTTTCATGTGCATTCTTCATCCCCAAGGGAAGAGTCTTGATAAAGGCATCCCATTTAGAAGTGAGTACTTCAGCATCTCTCATTCTCTGCTCATTGTCCAATTGTGGGTCCCTGTTCTTGATTCTCATCTACTGCTAAGAGAAGCATATCTGAAGATGGTTGCATGAAGCATTGATCTATGGGTATGGTAATCATTGTGGTGCATTGTGTGTGTGGAGGTGTGTCTCTGGGTTTTCAAGTGTTAATTCAGGCCTGGCTATATACTGTGGTAAGACCTTGGTGTTGTTATTTCTATGACCCATCATAGGTCTCACTTTTTGTAAATATTCATCTTTCCTCATTAGCCTAGAAAGCAATTTATAATTGTATCTGATTGGCTGTAATAAAGAACTGTCAGCCATTAGCTGGGCAGAAAGTGGAGGGTGGAACTTGGTGGGCAGGGAAGAAGAAGAGGAGGAGGAAGAGAGGGGGAAGAAGAAGAAGAAGAAGAAGAAGAAGAAGAAGAAGAAGAAGAAGAAGAAGAAGAAGAAGAAGAAGAAGAAGAAGAAGAAGAAGAAGAAGAAGCAGCAGCAGCAGCAGCAGAAGAAGAAGAAGGAGAAGGAGAAGGAGAAGGAGAAGGAGAAGGAGAAGGAGAAGGAGAAGGAGAAGGAGAAGGAGAAGGAGAAGGAGAAGGAGAAGGAGAAGAAATGAGATAATGAGATGCAGGAGATGTGCAGCAGGCATGGAGGTGAATGACCAGACCAGAACAGAGAGGTAGAGCTTGCCACATGGCAGGACATTGTGCCAGGATTACTCCTAGCACAACTTAAGGTTAAGCTAGATAGTTGACTGGGAGACAGCCCTAGCTAAAATGCCTAAACTTTAAAACATTAAAAAGCCTCTGTGCTTTTTTTCATACTGCTGGTGGGTCCAAGAAAGTCTCACTGTAAGCAATATGTCATTTTCAGTCATTTTATTGCTGTATTTCTTCAGCAGAATAAAAGTTTTGGGTTTTCCTATGGGCCCGAGGCCTATTCAGTCTTAGGTTCTTGGCCACTTTAACAATGACTGGCATAGATTCCGTCTACTGAAGTGAGCTAGCATTCTATTAGAAAGTATTTGATTTTTCTCTTAACATTTGTAGTACTATTGTACCAGCCCGTTTTGTAAGCAGGTCACTGTTGTAGGTCACAGGGTGTGTCTGGGAGAGATTAACTATTGTCTTTCTCCTCTGGTACTGTGCAAAATGCCTTCAAGTGCCGTGAACATTAGTCAATAGGGGGTGAAGCTTCTCATTACGCACCAGTTCAGTTTCTCTGTTTAATGTCACAAGTAAATACTGTCTTCAGCCACAGCACCTTACTATCAGGTTCTGAAGAGCAACCAACATAGCCTTGACATTGTTCTGTGTTGAGGAAACAGACTTTCGGCTCATATGATGTTTTTAACTTTAGATTTAGCATTGCACTCTCTTAATAGAATCTCCATATTTTATAGTTTCCCTCTGATCACTTCTGCTGCATCTTTGCCTCTACTTTTCTCTTAATCTCTTAATCTCCTTAGATATTTCTGTGTCGTGACATAGATTTTAGAATAGGACACACACATTTGTTTACAGTCTGACCTAATCTGAAATTCTGCCTTTTCCTAAGGAAGCAGGGTGTTTGCTTTACTAACAGGAACATTACGTCTGATCTTTTTTCTGTTATCTTTTTGTACTTTTCTATCTTTTATATTTTATTTGCTTTTGGACGTTTGATAAAAGCATTTAGCATATTGAGGGGCATGTCATCTTTTTAGTCTTACTGATTTTTATCACTAATTTTCTTTTAAAATGCCTTTTAGAAACAATTTCTTGAAATATATGTCCTTAATTATGAGAACCAGAACCGAATCGCAAATCCAGTTTGCACATTTAAAACAAAGTATGGCTTGTGCTGTCTGCCTCCTTTCCGTGTCTTTCTCTTCTGTTAGGGTCTACGTGCACTTTCTTTTCACAACTTATGTTTTATATATTTTTACTAATTCTTTGAGACTTTTGTACATTGTAATTAAATCACAGTCACCTTTTCTCCAGTTCATCTCAGATCCTCCAATTTCATACCCAACCAACTTTGTGTCCTGATTTTATTTTTTTGAATGTTATTTAATCTTTTTTTCAAAGTCCAGATTTTATCTCCCTTCCAGTCCACCCTCTGACTGTTCCTCATCCCACACCTCTCCCCGCCCTGTTTCCACAAGGATATCTCCACCCCACACCCCCACCTCCCACCCCACCAAACCTCCCCACTCCCCAGGGCCTCCAGTCTCTTGAGGGTTAGGTACATTTTTTGTGGTTTGCCCTGGAGTTATCTGTATTTTGATCCTAATTCTGCTGCCTCAAGGACTGCTACCTAGTCTCGTACTCAGGACTCAGGTGACTTCACCAGAACCTTCTCCCCATTGAATTTGTAAAATACAAGTGAGGGGCAGGTACAGGATAGAAGAAGACCTGTCATTGGATGAGAGGAAGGATGGGTGGGAGAGAAGTTTGAAGGAAGAGGAGGAGACTGGAATGGAAAGGAGAAGAGAGGAGGGAGAGGGAGAGAAGCCATGGTAGGTGATGTTAAGATTCCACTCTGTATTACAGGTTGTTATTAATGTTCTTAAGGGATGGATGGTACTGGGCTTTGTATGTTTAGGTGGGCAATTATATCTTATCAATTGGATCTAAGGTTATTGTGTTGTGTGTTCTTTCAAGACAAGATTTAAGTGTAATGGAGTGTGGGGCAGCTGGTCTAGGCCACCACGGAATGGGAATGTGTACTTCTGGCAAGATATCCAGCAGATATCTTGGGGCACTGTGGTGCCAGACCAAGTGGGGATAAAAGACAACCATACTTTTTTTTATTTTTTATATTTTTACAACAACAGTACATCTTCTCTGACTGAGTCCAGACCTGGCAATTCTCTGCTGTATATGTGTTGGGGGGCTCATATCAAAACTCCATTCAGTCTAGCTCGTACTATGTATATACTTAGGTGTGTGGCCATCAGTGCAATTTATTAGACCTGTCAGAGTTCACACTCTTAAATAGAACCAACCCTTCTGGTGGTTATCAATTACCAATAGTTCCTTAGCTAGGGGGTGGGCCTTCATGCCCACACCGTGCTCCATGCTGGGGAGTCTTGTTTGTTTTGAGCTTGTATGAGTCTTACGTATTTAATGCAAATCTCTTTGTAGCTCACAACGTACTTTTTGAGATTTTCCACCTTATCAACTTATTTATTCACTCCTATATTTGTTTTCAGTGGGGATTGTCACCTGGATCTTCCCACAAATACCAAAATATAAAATACTGTAATATTCTCACAAACCTACATATATACTCCTGTATGCTTAAAAGTCTGTCTAGATTACTCATGGCCCATAATAAAGTAGAGTTGCTATATACAAGATTCAGGTGGTATTTAGAGAATCATGACAAAAACCAAAAAATCTGTTCACATTCAACGCAAATATGATTTTTCTTCAAGTATTTTTATCATGCAGTTGGTTGATTTTACAGATACAGAATCCGTGGCTATGAGGCCAGTGACTATACTTCTGTCCACATAACCAAGCCTGCTCCATGTCTGTCCTAGATGGCAGGACGGTATTGCTCAGTGAATTCTAGAAAGAACCACTGTCCTGCTTTCTGGGCATCTGAAGCCAATCAGAGGAAGTGCTGTGGTCCCAGAAGGATATGGGCAGGGGAATGCCCAGGGAATGTGCAATGGGTAAAATACTGGAGACACAACAATCTGTATTAATTTCTAAGGAAGATGTCCTAGTGGTTGGTGGTGATGGGTAAGCATTGTGTTGACTGTTCTGTCCAAAAGCTGGGACACCATCATAGAGAAGAATGCATAAAGTCAGAGCAAGAGGAAATACAAACAGATCAGTGTTGTAGGAACTTGGCTCCTGGTATGAAAACAAGAGGGGCAGAGGGGTGAGGTGGGCCATTCCATGAAGTTAAGAATGACCCTGAAAGTCACACTGAAGAAAACTCCTGCTGGTGATTCATAAGAAGGATGTGAATGGCAGAGGGTGAGGGTCAAGGCTGAGGATGGAAATGCAGCAAGCTCTGAATACTACTTAGGACATTTACAATAAAAATGATAATTGAAGCAAAGAACCACCAAGAGGGAAAGAAGCAGAGGGTGCCTCTGGACTGTTTCTTTGGATAGACAGGGGAGCCTCTTCATGATCCACTCCAAACCCATCCACTGTGTTTCTTGCTTAAAATCAAATTCCACTAGAGACGATACCTCAAAGAAATAGCTCTGAGGTCACTGGCCACAGATTGGATTTGGTTTGGGGATACAGTCCACTGTCAGAGAACATGAGATAGTAGAGGTAATTTCAAACCCATGTAAGTGATGTCTATCAGGTAACCCCCATTTTTCCCACCTCAGAGTCTCACCTGACCCCTATAAAGTCTTTCATTTTTTTTAAGTGGAAATCATTTGTAAGAGGTGCTATGTCCAATGTGAGTATGGGCTGCGTGGTCAGCAGGCAGGTAGAACCGATCTTCTTAATGAGGTTTGGTTGTCTCACTGCACCCATGCACCGTTCTTATCATCATCCCATGGAGCTTGGCGATTCTATTTGTCTTCATTCTTTATTTCTCATTGCATTTAACTTGTGGAAGTTTTCAGTAACATTTCTTCAGGTTCATTCATTCGTTTCTCCTCTTCTAAGTTCCTAACGACTATTATTATGCTATTCTGGTTTTACTTTTGATTTTCCTGGAGTTTTCATCTCTTTGAAGACCCATCTGTTCTTTCATGCTGTGTGCTTCTTCATTAGAGCCCTTAGCATGTTAATCACAGTCGTTTTAAATCCCCAGTCTAAGTCCAGTTTGTCTGCCATGTTTGATTCTGAGGCTTGCCCTTTTTCTTGAAATGCTGTTTTTGTTTTTCAGTAAGACTTGAATTTTCTTTTTCCAACTGAAGTACTAGGAATTAAACTCAGGACATCATACAGACTAGGCAAGCGTCCTACCCCGAGCTATGCCTCTAGGCTCTTAATCTTGTCACATTTTTATTGTAAGCCAGGCAGGGTGTACTGTGTGAGAATCAGGGTGTACTGATTCTCACTGCTTTGCCCCAGTAAAGACTGCTCACTGCATCTCCCTATTTGTCTCTTCACCTGTGAGACAACAACGTTCTGATGATCTGAGAAGAGTTGTTGGTTTTTAGTTTGGTCAGCTGTTCCTCCTGGTGTGGGTGGGAGAGATGACTTCAAAGCTCCTTACACACTGCACTAAAAAGCTAAATAAGACCTTCATTTGTGGCTTCATTCCCAGGAGTTTATACATTTTCTTTGGGTTTTTTAGAACTTTAGAATGAAAGCTTTTAACCAAGCTTTTTTATTGCTTACAATCACAAGTAAGAACTTGACTCTTGCTCTGAGGGTGTTCAATGAGAGCCGTATCTGTTCTTACAGACTTGTAGAAGTTACAGGAGCCTCTCTCCTGTTTTAAAAATAAAGATGCCCAAATTCAGGAAGGTAAAGTCACTTTCTCAGCATCACAGACCCAGAGCCCAAGTGCAAGACTCCCGAGTCAGTTCAGTATTTCCCCCAAGGTCTTTGGGTGTCTATGCTCCCCAGGACAATGAGGTTATCCGACCTTCATTTATAGATCCAATGGTCTCCCCAGCAAATACTTTGGAAGAAGAATGGACAGAGCGTCCTAGGGAGCTGTGATGCTGGGAGGAAATGCTAGCGTGATTTGGAGCCGGGAAGAAGCATTCTGGCAGCAGTAGGATATATTGCCCCAGAAAAACAGGAGTTAGAGGCTACAGGAATATGGGTCACCTTTCTTACTCCCTGGAGTTAATTCAACACCCTGTCTGATTCACCATTGTCTGCATACTGATGCCCTCTAGTGGTATGAAGAAAGTTCTCCCCCACTCCAACCCCCACTTCTACAAGAAACTTCCAAGATGGAGTTCCCAGGAAGGAAGTGGGAAAATTGTCCACCCCCTCCGTCCTACCCTCTGGCTCAGAGTCTTCTCTGGCCTGGTCTTTTTTTTTTTTTTCCTGCAGACACGCCCTTTAACTTCTTTTTATTCAGCAATTCAAAGACATTTCAAACAACAAGTGCAGCAAAGCTTTGCCCATATGGAGAAACATATGCACCTAGGCCTGAGCACGGGAAGAGAGCACCGTGAGTATTCAGCACACTGAGATGTGCACACACAACTACACACCCTTCTGAGGGAAGAAGGTTTTAGAGACCCCAAGGAGTGTGTTAATAAAATTTGAAACCCACTTTTGATAAATACTATAGAAAAGTACAAATTTAAAAGGAGGTACAGAGTCTTGGAAGGGCTTTCCCGACAGCTTCAACGTGAATAATCATCCCACATAGCCATCTGCTTGTGCGCATACAGGGAAGAGACGTTGAAGCTGGAGATGATTTTAATTCTTAATATTCCTCCTGGAATTCTGTACCCAATGGGAATGAAGTCACCTTGGAAAGCCACACACTTAACTCCTATAATGTTCTTGCTGCTCAGAATATGTGGGCTTGATTCTTGGAATTGGCTTCAGGTCCTATAGAATATTCCTTGAAATACCATTCGTAGTAGCAACTTTCATCTTTTATCAGGTAGGTGCAGAGTTCTTTTTTTTTTTTTTAAAGAACCAGTGAATGCTGATAAGTTCTGCGATAGGTGGTCAGGCTGTTCTGTGCTATTTTTGGTCCAGAATAAAGAATCATTTTTAAAACCACCAAACTTTCTTATACTTTCTTTTGTGGCTTCTATATTGTTCTGTGAAGAAGTTTCCTGGAAAAGAAACACCAAAAGATTTTTATCAATGAAAAAGATCATTTGCATTTAATATGTGTGCAGGGCCATAGACAGGGCTTTTCTAGCGGCCCTCAACCTGCAGGTTAACATCCCTTTGGGGTTGAATATCAGAAATTCTCCATACCAAATGTTTATATTACTACTCATAGCAGTGGCAAAAATACAGTTATGAAGTAGCAATGACATTATAATTTTATGGTTGGAATCACCACAACACGAGGAAATGTGTTAAAGGGTTGCAGCATTATGAAGGTTGAGAATCACTGTACTTTATAGTCCTCCAAGAAGAACAATGGTTGGTGGTCCACTGCTGAGCTCTAAGATCTGAGCATATGGAGGCCAGGCTGACTACTCAAGAGTATATACACTCAACTATATCAGAGACATCAGGAAGAATTCCTTCCTAGCAAGGCTACCTTAGGTGACCAGCCTTTCCTCAGACACCCCAAGATTTCCAAAACAATTAAAGATTACAAGAAAGTCTGAGACGTTTCCACCAAACCTTCTCTTCCTCTCTCCTCTATTCAAGGTCAAACCTATTTCATGGTCCGATGTTTCTCCTAGCTTGTCTGGCTCCTTCATTGTTGTTGTTGTTGTTGCTATTGTTATTTTGCCCAGGTATTTCTCCCAAAAGTTCCTATGCCTTTAGTCCCATCTTGGTTTTCACCTCTTGAAGAATCTGGTTCAGCTTTCCATCATGGGCACTTTCACGAATGTTATAGTTTTTGCTTGTTCCGCTAATCATGTAAGTGTACTAGAGTCAGGCTCTGTTTCTCTACTTCTCCTTGTTGATATTTCTAGGCCTCAGTCCTTGTGCTTCATTTCTGTGGAACAGAAAAATACTGGGTGCTTCTTCCTTGAAAACACTAGGAACTACCTCTCTACCAACATTGAAAGCTAAACCCAGTTTGCAGTCACCGGAGCCATTTTAGACCTGATTTGAGTTCGTCAGGCATTTAAGTGAGGCCCTTTCCATATTCAATGAGAGCAGAAGAGCACAGTCAGAATCTGAGTCAAAGTCTGAGAAGCCTGAGAAGCAATCTGACTACCTTTGGAAGGTGGACACTGTGGTAATTAAATATTGCTAATCATTAAAGGCCAAAGCTAGAACTAGTAATGATCCACCTCACTCTCAACCACTGTAGCAAAATGCATCATGCTGCCTGGCTCCCACAGCAGATGCCCAGGTTTCTGAAATCATAGTGCCTGCCAATGGCAAACTCGGTTCTTAATGAAAACCTTCTTTGTCTCCTGTCTTATGGATTTCTCCCCCCAACTCTGTGACATGAGAGAAAAGTAAGAGGTGGGGGAAGAAGACCATGTTGTGGCTTCTCTTATTCTTACAAGGACACAAATCCATCATAGGTGCCCCACTCCCATTGGCTCATCTAACTCTAATTCTCTCCCAAGAGGTGTCACCTCCTTATAACATCTTGCTGGGAGTTTGGCCACACAGATGGACTTGTAGGGATCCTCTGTCTGTGATTGCTACTTATATCTACAATGAAGGAGAAAAGTCCTCTTTCTGTGCTGTGACAAAATATCTCAAAGAAACAAGAAAGCAGGGCACCAGTTGATACAATAGGGAGCATGGCAGAACAGAACAGCTCAGTGAGCAGCCAGAGAGGAGATAGCACAAGACATGGCATCCTGGATGATGACATCAGTGTTCCATTTGCTCCAAATAGGCTAGAAGTTCCAGGGCCTCTTAATGACCTATTTAGACTCTCAATTCATCAATTGATGATGATGATGATGATGATGATGATGATGATGATGATGATGATGATGGCTGTAAAACCTGGTTTCCTTTCTTCCCCACTCTTGGAAGGACAACTTTGAGACTAATTATTTGTTACTAAATGCCTAGGCCATAGGCTTTGGCTCATTCCTTGACTAGCTGGTAACTTATTTAACCCACTAAAACTATTCTATGTCTACTACTTGGTTAGTTACCTCTCCTTCAGTCCTGGCCTGCTTCTTCCCTCATGTCATCCTCAGCATCTCCTTCAGGGTCTTGGTCAAATTTCTCCCTGCATCTCCTTTTATTCTCTCACTTTCTCCCAGAATCCTCTTCTCCTATCACTGTCCCACCTCCTATTTCCTGCCTCAGTTCATTGGCTATAGGGTTGTTTTGTTTTGTTTGTTTGGTTGGTTTTTTTTTTTTTTTTATTAACAGGTATTGCTTATGAGAGATCCTTTCTACAAAGGTTAAACCAACCATTGGGTCAAAACCCTCACTGTCTCCTCACAGGTCAACTAGTGGTGTATGCTAGGAGCTGACAATGGAGACTAAACATTGCAAACACCCGCCTTCTCGCTTGAGGGAATCACTGGCTTTGGTGTCATTTCCCTTCCTTCGGCGTATGAGCAGGATGACACTCAGCAAAGCTAGCACTACCTACCTACTCCCCACACACTGCTCTAACATAAAAGAGAGAGAGGAGGTGGCATTTTAGAGGAATGTCATGTTCACAAAAAGCACATCTCTTTTCTCCTCAGTATGAAGGGAGAGAGCCATTAAGAGATTTAACTCTAGCATGAACAGTGTCTGATTATCAGGAAACTACATCAGTTCATTGGGCCTCTCCCTGTCAACAGGATCCCAAGGCAAGATGGGATGGACAGATAGCTTTCATGGGTCCTAAAGTACTGTATCATGAATCCAGAGTAATTTAGAGTGGGGTCACCCCTGTTAGAAACACTAGTAAATACCCACTGTTAAATAACTGGCATACTAGCCAGCCATAGTAGTGCATGCCTTTAATCCTAGAACTTGAAAGGCAGAGGCCAGTGAAGCTTTCTGAGTTTGAGGCTTGCCTGGTCTACATAGTGTGTTCTAGGACAGCCAGAGCTACATAGAGAGGACCTGTCTCAAAGAGAGAGAGAGAGAGAGAGAGAGAGGGCAGCAGAGAGAGGGAGAGGGGTGTGGAGAGAAAAATGCAGAGAGGGCAGAAGAAAGAAGAAATTAATAAAGGAGAGAGAGAGAGAGAGAGAGAGAGAGAGAGAGAGAGAGAGAGAGAGAGAGAGAACACACCACAGTCTGGAAACTTAACACACAGAAAGAATCATACCTTTTAGCTACTCAGTATTATAGGAGAGATGAAAATGGACAGAAATTAATGAGACACATGCTGTTCCCCTCCCTCCATTGAGTCCCAATATAAGCATGGTATTCACCACCTCTGTATTCCAAACTAGTAGCCCCAAACCTGTCCTTCATATTAGGATAGAGAGAGCTTCCATAACAGAAGAGGAACTTTACACTTGATCTTAGTCAAAAGGCCGAGAAGCGCTAGAAGAGGAAGTTAGGCATCTAAAATAAACAATGGAGGCCAAGAAGAGATAGGTGGTAGAGCTCATTCTTAGGTTCAGGTAGACCGCAAGGCTGGGGAAGAAAGACCATAGTTGTAGGAACTGTGTGAGTTGGCTAGACACCTGCCTCTTCCTGAGATTCCAGACAATGACTTTGGATTTGAATCTGTGGTTCACACAGAACTTAGAGGAGTGTCTGTCTAGTGAGTGTATGTGGTGGATGAAGCTCTAGTCTACTGGTAGAAGGGATGGCAGAAGGCCCTTTTAAAGTCCTGGGTCAAATTAAGCTTCTGGAGCATTCCTGAACTGTTTGTGGAGAACATTGCTAACACTGCCCATTTCTGTCATCAACAAGGGAAAAGAAAGATGCTCCCAAGAAGATATCTAGGTAATCCAATAAACGCTGTGATAAATTCACTTTTCTGGAGGCACTTTTGATTCTGGCTGGTTTTCTGATCCTGTACTGCATACTTAAGCTCATCCCTCAGCAGGCCTCTGCTCTGAAGAGTCAACTCTGGGTACACACATGATCTCTCTGTTTTACTTGAGGCACAGTCTCACCTGAGTGCTTTACTCCATAAGATTGTTCAGTCCTTGAGTCTGTCTTCCATTCCAGGCATAGCTGTTGGACATAGTTGGTACTGCTTCAGGCAGAGATGAAGAGGCCATTTGACAGTGCTGGCTTTATGATCAAGGGAGATCAGAATAAAGGTCAACTTCATTTGAGCATGTCATCTAACCCAATGCTTGTTCTTGTTCTGAAATTGGGGAACAACTGTGGCCAGGACCAAGCCTTCCTGGTCTTTCCCATCAGCCTTCGGAAGTCAATCTTTTCATTATTTCTGTTCTGTGGATCCACAGTTTCTAGAATACCACTTTTCCTTAGGAGTTCAAATCAGAATGGTCCTAGACAGAAAACTGGTTATAAAAGTCAGTCAAGTTGATTTTTCCAAAATGTTCTATTGAAGTATACTTCATATATCATATATAACTCAAAATGTACAGTTTGATGATTTTTGTATACTCAGAAATAGGTGTGAGTATTAAAATAGTGCATCTTTAAAGATTTTCATCGGAATGGACTCAGTGAGTCTTTTGTATATGACTACTAAAATTGAAATAATATTTTTTAAATTTTATTGACATCATGGTATGCACCATATTCACCTCCTTTGAATTATGCCAAAATATAACATGGCTGAAAATTTAGCATAGGACTGTATCTAAGGGAAAGAGGCTATATGGATCAAAAAAGTAAGAATGAGCGTGGAGTCCTGGAGTTCACCTAGCTATCATGAAGAAACTATAGGTAGCTGTGGGTAGCTGACAAAGTAATAGCAGAAACTCAAAAACCAAGATGGCTTTATGTTTCTGTTCTAGTGACGTTTGTCTTTTAAATCACCTATGCATAGTTTTTTTTTAATGCAAAACCATTCCAAAGGAACCGATTATGCATCTCCTTTCATTTGATTCCCCACCCCCCACTTGCCGTTACTCACTTTCCCACTTTTAGACAGGGTTTGTTTAGATTGCGTCCATGATCTCCACCCTCACATTATTCTCTCCACCTCGAGTGTTGATCCTCCCTCTGTGGCTCCAGTCTCTCAATTTAAAATCTTACATTACTAGTAAAACAAAACTATCCTTTCCCTTCTGACTCCGGGGAAGAGAACAGCCCTTGGCTAAGAATTTAATCTAGCGCTTTCAAGAAGTAATTACAAAGCCTCTGTTAGGCCTTTGTGTAGTCATGAGAGCAGTTCTTAAGAGGCATAAAGCTGGAAAATGGGCCCATTTCTTATTTCCAACAGACCCTAGGGGTCTCCCTCAGAAAGGGGGAGGGCTCTTGAACTGTTCAAAGATACATTATATGAAGTGTTAATTACACACAGATGGGAGGCACTGAAAACTATGGGCACATTAAGGAAATCCTCCTCTTCTATTTTTATGGGTGTAGAATGTAATATCTCTGATAATTAATATTAGTCCTTGGGAGGGGTGTGTGTGTGTGTTCATAACGAATCTCCTGGCTCTCCAGCGAGTAATCAATACACTACAAGGATTGTATACAACACCTTGCAAAGTGGAGACTTGCAAGAGAGAAATGAAGAGCATCCTCCTAAACCCCAGAGGCTGAGTGAGACATGAGATGCTAACCTTACCACTGCCCTCCGTGGGATATTATCATAAATAACAGGGTGGAGGGGTTGCAGGAAGGGAGGTGCTGATTGCACTGAGATCGGTCTCTGTAGGAAGGACAGCAAGGCCTTCTTTAATGAGTTGAAGGGTATAGGAGGGAGGGTATAAGGAATGGCTTTTTGATAAGGAATGAATTTGAAGTCAGGAGAGGACTGGGGACTAGCCTAGAGCCTGGAGGGCATTTCCCATAAGCTCTATGTTGAATATGCTTTCCCTGGCGGCTGCAGCAAAGGCATGTCAGTTACAGAGTTTTAGGTGTCTGCTCTTTTAGTACAGTGCCCTCGGCTGACTACAGTCTCACAGAAGCATTAAGCTGAAAACACAGAAAAACGGATGAAGGGATAACTAAGAAGATGGCTGACTGGATGATAGGGAAGTGTGGTGGTTTTAGATCGAAAATGTCCCCCACAGTCTTTAGAGATCAAATGCTTGGTTCCCAGGTAGTGGTGCTGTTTGGGAGATGCTGGGAGGAATGGTCTGTTTGGAGGAAGTGTGTCAACTTTCAGTTTAAATACCCAACCATTCACCATTCCCAGTTCACACGCTGTTTCCTGCTTGTTGTTCAAGCTGTGAGCTCTCAGCCTACTGCTCCAGCCACCATGCTTGGTGCCATGCTTCCCACCGTGCCAGACTTCTCTGTTAAGAATGCTATCTCTGGAACGATAATGTGAAATAAACTCTTTTTCTCTAAGTTGCTTTGGTCATAGTGTTTTATCACGGGAACAGAAAAGTAGCCAATACAGGAGACAAGCAGAAGGCAGGCAGTGCTAAAATAGATGTAGAGTTAGGTAGATGACAGACAGATAGACAGGCAGACAACAAAGAGAGAGACAGGTGGATAGAAACAGAGGTAGCTAGGAAGACCAAAAGGACTGACAAGCATATGTATAATGAAGAAACTTGGTTCTGCCCAATTTGCCTTTCTGTGGGTGTCCATGCAGAAGAAGAAAAGCATCCCGAATAGAAATTTCCTCTCAGGAGAATGGTCAGAGGCCAGAGCTGGAGCTGTGGGAAGGAGAGTGGTGGTGGTGGAGTCCTGGGAGGTGTGTGAACTACACCTTCCTCGTCCTGCACATGTGAGAATAAAGTGACCTTTTTAAAGGGAAAGAGGCTGGTGTGTGGGTTACTCTGCTCAATCCCTGAGGCCATTTTCTCAAATGTCACATGCTTTACTAAGTTTTCCAGGAGCTTGTTCACACTAGAAAGAACCTCCACCCCCATACCTCGGAAAGTCCAGAGCCCTTAATTTAGGGCTCCCTTCGGAAACTTAGCAACTTTTGTTTAAGATGAGTTATTTTGCACAGATACTGTTGATGCCTTTACTTCCCTCCACCCCATCCCTGTCCACTTCCACTCCCCCTCATCCTGCCTTCTTCCAAGAGGATGCTGAGCAGCGAGCATAGTCCCAGCAGACTCCAGACCCCTGGGCTTTAGCTGGTTTTGGCCCACAAGACACTTTTACAGAGGAAAGAAATAGGTTAGGCTGCTCAGTCCTTTAGTTTCCTCCAAGAGGTAACAAAAGGTCACAGAATTCGGGTCACTGACACTGAGCTCTTATCTCCTTCTCAATCCCAGAATCCACTTTGTGCCTTAACCCCGCAGGTTCTGCTGCTAACCCAGAGCAGCACAGTAACCCTTGAGCTTCTCCTACCTTGGTTCCTAGGCATGTTTTGCTTCTCATACACAAAATGTTCTTTGTCAAGGCTTGGTCTGGCACTCCCTTACAATACTGTAAGTAAACAGAATCTAGAAACACCCAGATGCTTGGTTTAGGCTTGCTTCTGACCCAGGACTAAATTAGATGCTTACATATGATAGCTTTACAAGCTTCGTTCAAGCAACAGTGTGCCAATCTTCCTGCACCCAAAGAGATTGTCAATCTTGACACTGTTGGCACTTGGGGACCTTTGCACGACGGCCATCCTTGCAGCTTGTTTAACAGCATACCTGACTTCTGTTTTTCAGGTACCCACTAGCAGTTCAAGTCTGATGTGACAACTGACAGTGTTTGGAAACATACCCACAGATGTCCCCTGGGGAGCAAAACATAAACTGGCTGAGAACCACTGCCCTAGGCACCCACTTTCTGGCCATTTTAGCAGTCACATCACTTGAAACATTCTTATTATTTCATAGTAACAGTCTATGGTCTACATCTATGCCTACATCTATGCCTACATACAGGCAAACAGTGGAAAGCACATAAAACAATCCATCAACATGGCAGACTAGAAGTTGCACAGCCTAATATTTACTAATGCATGTTTACATATAAAAATATCTGAAGAGGGCTTTTATGGCTAGGGAATCAAGGACATCTTCTCTTATTTTCTTGCATAAAATCTTTGCTATCAAGTTAAAAAGCTCATTTGAAAATTGGAAATATCATTAAATGCGATTTCTGTGACCTTTACTGTGTTTCCTGTGCTCAGATCTTTAAAAGAGTGTGGGTGCAAATGAGTTACTAGTGCTAAACACAGCATAGGGTAGAAGGTGACCAGAAGACAGGAGTCTTTTCACACTACCATGATGGGAACACAGTGTTCAGAGAAAAGTCCTTAGATACCTAGGCATTCCTCACAGGCACACAGGAATACACCCAGGCATTTCTTATTTTGCTACCCTCCAAGAGACCTATGAATGCTAAAAACCTTGAAAGTCTCTCTGTTCGCTTTCTTCTTCTCTCCTCTGAATCCATTTGTTCCTCCCCACTTGTTCTCTCTGCCACCAGAGACACAGATTAACCCTGCTGAGGAAGTCCAAACCCAAAAGCCACGAGTCCCAGCACATGGCAGCACACTGGCTGGAGCTCAACCTTTTATTAACCAGCATGACGATGCCACCTTTTTCAAGTTTTTCTGAGCATGTGTCTGTCTTTTCTTCATTCCTTGATTGTCCCAGTCAGGTCAATCTCTGAAGCTGTACAAGTCCTGGCAGTTCATGAGTGTTAGGGAAATTACAGGATTTCCATTGAATGTTCTCTAAATGCCCATAGGGTCTCTGAGAGGTGAAGGTCACCAATGCTGTGAAATTGTGAAGTGGTAGCTCCTTTTGGATGCAAGGTTTAGTGGAAGGTCATCAGGCCATTCATTGTCCTTAAAGAGAATTTCAGGACTGTGGTTCTTCTTGCCCAGCCCCACCCCCTTTTGTAACATGCTTTTCCTCAGCTTCATACTCCTCCCATGATGTCATTGCCTTGTTGTTGGTCTTGAAGTGAAGGCCCAATTGACCATGGACTGAAAGCTTTGAAACTGATAGTCAAAATAAATTTTTTCTATAAGTTACTTATCTCGGTCACTTTTTTTTATGGTGACAACAAGCTGACTGCCACAATTTTGGTGCATAGAATTTTGCTCAACCACTGTCGATTCCATCTCAAAGTTTCAATTGGCAGTTTAAAGGAAGAGCGTCAACGAGAACAAGCTTGGAATACTAAGAAAACTCAATATATAATATCAGAAACGAAGAGATTTGTAAAAGAAGGATATGATAATAAGAGGATGAACCTTGAGACAATTCTTGATCCTGGGGTACTCCCAGGGGTTAAGTGCAAGAATTATGGTGAGTTTTTACATTGTTCCCAGAGTCTATGACAGAAGATGTATTGCTTTTAAAAGGACAATGACGTAAAGTCAATCACAACAATAACAAGCAATTGAAATAGAATTGCCATCAATCAGACAAATACATCTGTGACTTTGGTCTAAACTGAGTTAAGAGGCTGGTTGTTCAATGGATTACAGTTGAATTACAACGGAGTTCTCCCTATACCAAAGTCACCGCAAAGCAAAATATGGTGAGACAAGTGGTACCTTGCTAGTTGGAGAAGGATGTGGCTAACTGAAGTCTGCCTTTTGCCATCCACTTCTAGTTAATATCCTACAGTTCAGACAAGACAGGCAAGGATGCTGCTTTATAGCCTCCTTTGCACATCCTGTGATGTGAACTGTATCTTTCCTCTTTACACTGACTACCTGGGTACCTTTTGCTAGTGTCTTCCCTCCATTTAAGCTGCCCTGAAGCTCTGTGATGGTTAGGGATGGTCTCTGCTCTTTGAATCTTTGCCTTCTCCTTAGATCTTATTGTTTTGTTATTTAAATTTTTAAGTTATTTTATGCGTATGCATGTTTTGACTGCATATGTGTATGAAAATGAATGTATTCATGTATAACATATGTATGTCTGGTGCCCTAGAATGTCAGAGAGGGTATCTTGGCTTCTAGAATTAAAGTTAAGGATGGTTGTGAATCACTATATGGATGCTGGGAACTGAATGCAGGTCCCTGCAAGAGTGACAAGTGCTCTTAACTACTGAATCATCTCTCCAGTAAGCTCTGTAATTTTATTTTATTTGAGACAGAATTTCACCTTACAGCCTCAGTTGACTACAAAGTTACTGTGAAGCCCAGGCTGAGCTGTAACCGACTGTGATCCTTCTGCTTCCTGAATTCTATGATTATATGCAAGGAGGTTTTGACCCCCTTGGAACCTTAAACTCATACAGTATAGAGCTGTTTCAACAGAACATAATTGTACTAAAATTATTTGACAGTTGATAGTGAATGGGGAAAACCCCATTCTGGTGTTCTGGTATCTGAAGCCTTACTGTTCCTAGAACGAGTTTCTTCAGAGATCTGGGCAAACCCTGAAGATAGTAGATGGGGCATCTGCAAACAGACTTCCACAAATAACATAACGAGTTCATAGCTTACACTCCAAGCACCTCCTCTTTCAAGTGCTTGCCCACCTAGCTACTATCCAACTTCTCTATTTATTCAAATGTCATATCATATATGGAATATTAGACAAGGGACAGCTTCTATGTTCTAGAGTCTACAAAACTAATTGTTTTGTTCAAATTAATCAGTTATATGCTTCTTACCTGATGTTATCATTCCCCTCCATGCAAACCACAATGCAAGCACCTACTCTTAAACTATTCTCCTGACATCCTCTCAAAGCATGGCCCCGTGTGATAAACCCTGCCTCCTATTTCTATGGACTATACATAAAAAACCTGTTTTTCTTTCAAAGCAGTTATTTCAATGTCTACATATCTCCCCATACTTGATTGGAACAAATTTTGGGTATGTGTTTAACCACATCTAATCAGAGACCCTCTCTAATTGATGGTGTGTTTCATTTGCAGTTGTTCTATGAAGCTCTGGAAGTGAACTCAGAATTCCATTGGTCTCAGACAAATATGAGTTGAGAGCTGATGGTGATCAAAACTAGGGCTATGCTCTGCTTTGTGGTCCAGCAGAGAAGTACCATGAAGAGAAGAGAAGAGAATGTTAACGTGGTTTACTTGATGGTGATTGTGATACAGTATTTCCCAGCTTCTACCCTTGGGGAAAAGTCTCTGAATTCAAGAAACCTGAGGCCATAAAGAGGAGAAGCATGCATGAGGGAAGCATGAGTCTTGCAGAGAGTCAAGCATCCTGGCTGTGGTACTGTGCTGGTTAATTCTTTTGTCAGCTTGACATATGTAGAGTGTTCTGGGGTGAAGAAACCTGAATTGAGAAAAGCACCTCCATTAGACTGGCCTGTAGGCAATTCTGTGTTACATTTTCTAATCAATGAGTAATGTGGGAGGGCTTAGTCCGCCCCAGAACACGTGGTCCTAGATTGCATTGAAAACCAAAGTAAGCAAGCCATGGTAAGAAAGCCGGTAAGCAATGCTCCTCCATTGCTTCAGTTCCTGCCTTGTCTTTCCTCTGTGGTGGAGTTGAGAGTTCAGAGATGAAACAAACCTTTCCTCCCCAAGTTGGTTTTATCAGTGTTTTATCACAGCAACAAAGGAAGCAAAAGCAGTCGAAGGCAGGTACTTGAGTGTGTCTTAGCATAACTTGCTTGAAATCATCTTGTCTTGTTCCATGTTCTGCTGCTGATATCACAATGCTCTCAACTGAGTAAGCCACAAAGCAAAGAGGTTCACTGGGATTCTTGATTCTTGGTTCTGGCCAAGGCTGCCTTTGGTGATGGCCCCGCTGGTAGAGAGATGAGAGACAAGGAGTCTGCATGTGTGTCTGATGGTCTCTCTCCTCTTCGAGTAAAGCCACCAGATTCGCCTATGGGAATCACAGCTTGCTAATTGTATGAACTACTGTTGGATTGAAGATCCCATCCAACTAATGCTTCACAGTGGAGATCAATTTCCAACATCAATCATAGAGAAATCAAACCAGATTCAAATGATAGAGTGGTCCAGGAGATAGAACAACCTTCTTGAAAGGCAATATGACAGAAGGCAAGCTGTGCACCACATTGGAAATAAAAAAGAACTGAACGTACAAACAGGAGTAATTTGGGATAACTATCAAGGTGTTTAGAAGCTCAAATAGAAACAGTGTTAGGGATGTGAACACATGCTCCCGTGCTCTGTGTCCAAGCAGAGTTCTGAGAGACCATCCTTGCAAACAGGCTGAGAATCAATGCAGGGGGCCAGTGAAAGAATGAGGCTGCTGCTTTGGTGCCCTGCAGCTGGAGCTGAGCTAGGAAATAGCCTTCAGGGCAAAGTAGCAGGGTTCTGCAAGAAAATCCATCCCAGCATCCTCAGCTGTAGTGGGCAAGGGCCACACTGCCACACTGTCACAGACACACATGAGAAGCTCAGGGAAGAAGAACTTAAGAGGGGCTATCCATAAACACTCTAGGGAGCCCAGCATGAAGAGTGAGACTGGGGGAAATTACAGAAACCAGGAGAAAGCCAAAGCCAGCCACATGGGGTATCCAGTTCACCTTAATGCACCTTCATTTTAAACCACAGATTGATTTATTGAGAAAGTCTGGATGATATTCCATTCAAGTTTGGCTCAGATACCTTACCCAGGGAAGCTCTGACAACCTAAATGCTGATCTCTTGAATTTCTATACCCTTCTGCCCCTCCACACACCTTTCCAAGGTTGTTTTCTAGAAGAAAAATGAGAGTGTCTTGCAACCCACTGGGGCCAATAATTCATTTGGAAACAAGTGGCTTATCTCTTTGATCTGGATGGCAGCTAGTTCTTCTGTATGAACTGCTCCCACACTGGGGACCCTGCTGGGTACCATTGACTGCTGCTGGTCAGGAACCAAGGGATGTTAAGAGAGGGAGGGAGGCACTCCATACCTGTGCTGGCAGAGGTTTAAGCCTGTTAAAGGAGACATGAATACAGTTTAGTTAGCAGCTGGGAATGCAGGCTCTCATGAGTAGGTGGCTTTGGGAAAAATGTCATGGAGTACACATGCTGGACAAGAGGTGTGGCTACTGCCATTGAAACCTGAGAAGGGGGGTGATAATCCTCCCAGTGCCCCCACACCCTTCCTACTCTGAGTCTAAAAGCCCCTTTTCTGTCACTTTAGATAGAACAGACTTGAAAGGCTGCTGGTATTTTGCCTAAACCAAGAGCTGGGTATCTTGCTTTAACTATGCCTGTCTGGCACATTCAGTCAAAACAGCCCTGATTTCTGAGTTAATAACTCTGTCTGAGCAGCTATTCAACAGACTCAAGAACAGAAACCAGCCCACAAATAAGCCACACCCACACTGTGGAGGTACTCTTCTACCTCCTGACTTTTCTTGCTTTAAAAAGTTATCACTGGGCCACTTAGTGGTATAAGCCATTTTTCCATTTTCATAGTTTTTCCTATTATGACTTTAGGGAATGTGCAGTATTCTGTGAGTTCATTTTCTGTATACCTACAGAATGTGCCTTAAAGAAAACGATGTGTTCTTCAAAGTACATCTTTAGTTCTGTATTTTTAACAAAATTAATGAGAGTGTTCTAGGACTCAGAAAAGTTTCCCTCCCTGAACATGGGAGCATCCTGCTTCCACTAGCCTAATTCTTAGCATGGGCTCCCTTGGGTTTCCTAACACTTCTATGTGTGGAGTCCTACATGTCTTTTGAAACACTGATCGCCTGCAAAGCAAAACTAAGTAGTTTAAACTCTGCATTTCTTACACTCCAGAGAATACCTGACATGTATGGTTCTCGTTTAAAAAAATGTAAGATTTTACAACTATGAAAAGGATGCTAGTAGCTTCAGAGGTCTTCATTATAAGTGTTTGGGGTTTTAAAAATATGACACACTAAAGTATAACACTTCTTCAAAGTCGGATGTTTCAAACAAAAGGACATTCTCCTGCACCCACCTCCAATCTGACTTTCTCCCCTTTTCCTCCCTTCTAAGCCAGGAAAGGGAGCTTCCTTTGAAGTTCCCCAGCCTCCCTGACATTCCTGCTCTCTGGAGGACTGACTTGCAGGAAGAACAACCAAGAGTTCATGGCACATGCAGAGAAGAGGTAAATATCCAAAGACCCAAAGACAGGGCATCAACTTGGAAAAGCCATTATTTTTGAGCATGGAGTACTAGGCATGCAGGACTCTGAGTTCCAGGCCAGCCTAGTCTATGTAGCAAGGCCAGATAGAGCTACATAGTGAGAACTTGTCTAAACAATCAACAAACAAACAAAACATAAGAGAGAAAGAGAGAAAGAAAGAAAGAAAGAACAGAGGAAAAAAGAAATCATAATTCTTCCAAAGTTGCTTACATTCCCACTTCACTTCTTCCAGTGAAAAGGGAACTCGTCATTTAATGCTCTGACCTTATGTTGTATATAACTTTCATGTGTTTGCATATTCATACAATTATGCACTTTTTCTCTGATATCCAACTGCCAGGTGCTTCATAGATGCAAATGATCAGACCATGGGCAAGATGCAAAGAGAAGGTTCTTCCTACCTTACCTACAAGCTGTGACAGTACCACGTCAGGTAGGTTCAGCAGAGATGCTTATTAAGATGAAGTTCCTGAGAAATAAACAATCTGCACCTTAGAGGGAAGACCCCACTGAATGAACCATCACAATTGTATGTCTCTATCCTGCTCCTGGTTCTCAGCGCTCGGGTGGCTAAAGTGTGGTGTGCAAGTAACACGAGGCAGACGTGGATGTGGCAGCTCGTAGCCAGCAGTTTCCTCAGAGCTCTGTCAACCCCACTGGAGTCTGTCCTTTTTAACCTTTGTTGGGGCAGAGCAGAGTGAAGCATGAACTGAGGCACTGAGATAGCCACCGGAGATACCTGGAGCATTAGCTGTTGTTCTCACAACTGTGACAAGACAACCTAACGAATACCACTCAAGAAAGAAGAGTTTATTTTGGTTTCATTGTGGTGGGAAGGCATAGCCACCGGAACATGAGGCCTGCAGTCAGGAAGCAGAGAGCAAACAGGCAGTGAGGTCCAACTATTAAAATACCTCAAGGCCCACCCTTCAGGATGCTCTTCCTGCAGAGTCCACTTCTAAATGGCATAACGACTTTCCCAAACAGCACTGTCAACTGAGGAGCAGGATTTCAAATACACTAGCCTCTGGGGCGTGTATATCCAAACCAAGTCACCTGGGTTGTGAGGGAAAAGAAGAGAGGGGCCATGACTTCTGTCTTGAATGTATTAATCTCCATCAGGCCCATGTCAGCCATCAGTCATCAGTAAATGCCACTGCTTGCCTGTACTGAGCCTGGCAGGCAGAAGCATGTGGGTAAATGGGTTTCTCCGGAGCACGTTCGGGAGTGGGAAATGAATGGGTCTCATTGCTTGAATTGAAATCACCTGAATGAGCAAAAGCTGGGTTAGAGATGTTGCCTAAGGCCGCACATTATCTTTTCTTGTAGCAGGAAATGGATAGAAATGGAGGTTGAATAATGCCTTCTTTCTTCATGTTTTATATATGAACCCATCATTTCTCTTAACGGAAAGACTTTGAAACCGCAGAGCCTGTAGACTTGGAGAGACGGCAATATTATCTAACAAATCTGTGAAACTCAGTTGCCTTGCAATGACCTAGCCAAGGCTGGGACGTCACGCTCTCCACAAGGGGAGAGTTTGCAAATGATCTCAACTAGCCCCAGAGTCTCCAGGTGCCAGCTCGCTGGCATTTCCCATTACCTCCTTGCATGTTTGGCCCAGCTAAGGTTAGATTACATTTCCAGATTCATATTGTTTATTTGCTACTTGCAAAAAGCACTTCATGTTTGTTCTGTAAAACAGGAATAAGGAAGAGGTGAGGCCCTTACCTGGTGCACAGCCCCATGGCTAGCCCTCAGGCTTTGCATGGGTCTCAGTGCTGAGCTGTGAGGTGATAGGAGAACAGGTAATGTGGAATGCTGTGCTGAACTTTGCCCTCGAATGCCCACGCATCACAAGCAATGTTTGTTGGAGCTCACCTAAACCTAATACAGACAGTTTTCCCATCTGAACCCAACATAGAAATCTCTCAAGCACAGGAAAAAATGAGATGGTGGGCAATCAAGGTAAATGTCAGTACTTTAAATTCCCAACAATTAAAAGGCTCCAGGGAGGGTCCTTCAGACAATCCTGTGTACATGTTCTTCAGTTAGATTTGATTAAAATGGTTCATATATGAAACAGGACTTAAGTAGGAAAGAGTTTAAGTTCCACCACTATTCCCACCCTCAGTTTTCTCATTCATAGAACCTTAGATATCATCAGCTTCATCCAGATATGATGTACCCTAAACAAAATAACTGAAGTGCTTGGCACAAGATCTAAATTATCAGTAATTAGTAACTGGCATTAAACTAATGTTAACATGAAGAATAGAAAGAAAAATAATATATGCAAACCTGTAGTTCCAAAGAATAGCCTCAACTCTGCACAGTCTTTTCAACTCTCTTCCTTCCCAAGAATGGCATAGCGTCCCAGAGCTGTGATCCATGTATACACGCAGACCCTGTCTATTTCCACCAGTGGCACCAAGATACGAACAGAGGCTGGAGGGATGGCTCAGCAGTTTAGGGCACTTGCTGTTCTCTCGGAAGACTCAAGTTTAGTTGCCAGTGCCCATGTTGAGAAGCTTACAAATGCCTGTAACTCGTGTTTATCTTCTGGACTCCTTCAGCACTAGCATGCATGTATACATGTGCATACATACACATAAATACATGGTAAAAGAAATACTTTAAAATTATGGATAATATCATAGACAGAAAAGAATTAGGGTTAGAAAGACAAAGCTCCATTGATTAAATACTTGATTTTAGTATCAAAGTCTTATGCTCACTAATATTTATAATAATAATAATAATAATAATAATAATAATAATAGTAACAACAGCAACAATAAAAAAACAAATCTTACTGATTCAAGGCCATTCATTTACTGCTGTTCGAAACTTATTTTCATTTAGATGAATTCTCCATTCATTTTAGAGAGTCTCCTCATCCTTTGCCATCCTTCTAGGTAGGAAAAAAAATCACAAGTTTATGAGATAGACATAGGCTGAGGCACTATGCTGGGTAGGTTTTGGTCAACTGGACACAAACTGGGATCATCTGGGAAGAGGAAACCTCAGTTGAGAAGATCCCTCCCTCAGGTTGGTCTGTAGACAAGCTTGTAGGGCATTTCTTAAAATTAATGATTAATGTCGGAGTGTCAGCTGTTGTGGGTGGGGCCACCCATGGGCAGGTGGTCCTAGGTTCTATAAGAAAGCAAACTGAGCGAGACATGTGGGAAAAGTCAGAAAGCAGCATCCCTTCATGGCTTCCGCATCAGTTCCTGCCTCCAATTCCTGCTCCGACTTCCCTTCATGGTGGATTGTAAGCTGTAAAATGAAACAAACCCTTTTCTCTTCAAATCACTTTTTTAAAAAAGCAGGCTTAATTCATTTATTTTTCTTGTATAAAAACCCTCATGTGGTAGCCAGAGCAGGAGCCTGGGTCCTCTGAACAGAGACTCGAGTGTGGCTTTTCACAAGATGGTCAGTGAATTCCTGATAAGGTGACTTGGTGAACACAGTCTCTTTCCAGAGGTCAGGGGTCTTGGAGATGTCATCAAAGGTGGCCTTGGCACAATTGCCCGGGGTGGCATGGCAGTGCAGCCCCTGGCTGAGGTGTAGTAGTCATCCATACCGGCCATCATTAGTAGCTTCTTGGGTACTGGAGCAGAGACAATGCCAGTGCCTCTGGGGGCAGAAATGAGAAATGCCAGCACAGAGCCACAGCGGCCTGTCACCTTGCATGGCACAGTGTGGTGCTTGCCAATCTTGTTCCCACAGTAGCCTCTCTGCATGGGGACGATGGAAAGCTTGGCCAGGATGATGGCCCCTAGGATGGCAGTGGCAACCTCCTTGGAACACTTAACACCAAGACCAACGTGGCCATTATAGTCCCCAATAGCGACAAAAGCCATAAACCTGATCCGCTGGCCAGCCGCCCGAGTCTGCTTCTGATCTGGCATGATTTTCAGAACCTCATCCTTTAGCGATGCAACCAGGAAAAAGTCAGTAATCTCAGACTCCTTAATGGGCAGGGAGAACAGGTAGATCTCCAAGGACTTGATCTTCATGTCCTTAACCAGGCGGCCTAGCTTTGTGACAGGGTTCCACTCCTTGTCTTCAGCTTTACCTCCACAAGCCCCGTGGCCTCGACCATGGCCATGGCCTGGTCCATGACTGTGGCCCCTAAGACTGTTGCGGAATCCTCCACAGAAGCCACTGTGGTCTCCCTCCTGGTCCTCTGGACCCTCCCGCTATACTGGAGTCATCCGCCTTTTGGTGTTTTCCTGAAGAAGGAGGCAGGGACAAGGAGGAGGGGAATGGGAAAGGGAGAGGGGGATGGGGAAGGGGAGGAAAAGATGTTCAAGTCACTTTTGATCTAGGGGATGATCTCAACAATAGAAAGTGGATCTGTGTGGGTGTGTCCCTACCTCCCTGTCATGAGCAGAGACAGCTGTTGGGGTGACTGATGTAAGGTGTGGCTGGTGTCCTCAAGCCTGGACATCTGCTCCTGATGCTGTATGATTTCCAAGGTCACGGCCATGGCTTGTCATCACCCACCTCTCTCCCAAGACTTCCGAGGCATACATGCAGTTCCACGGTTTGAAAGCTTTGACAATGTATCTCTCCAAACATAATGCTCTTCCCTTTCTACAGAACAAGATTTAGCCCTTCTTCAACATTCCTCTATGTAATCTCCTGTCTGCAAAATAAAACTCAACCTCTTCCTTCTTGATATTCTAAACAAACTTCCTGAAGCTCAAAATATTTATTTTACCTTTGTCCTTCTGCATGCCTGTTTGTAAGAATCAAGGTTACGGTCTCTGCTATGGATTTAGCACAAAGAGATTAAATCCAAACTTTAAGTCTTTTTACCTCAGCTCCTTTTTCACTTTATGCTCTCGTAGTCTACAGGTGGTGGGTATGAATATTCTTCCTTAATTATACGGAGAAAGATATACTGTTAAACCAGATTCAATGACATCTAACTTGCTCCTTCACACATTTTCTGACAGCAGCCCAGAGACACTTTAGGTAATTGTCCCCTATTCCCCATGTGTACTATGGTTCTCTTCCTCAACAAGCCAGATTCAAGGCAAGATCTACAATGTCCACAAAAGGAGAGAGGGATGTCAGCTCTCCTTGTTTCTAAACTTCAGAGAGTGGAGTGGGTATAGTAATGGGAGCTCAATGCCCCCTCTCCTCAAATCTCCCCAAATGGAAAGGCCTTTCTGCTATACTTGGGTAATAAAATCATTTCTGTGTTTCTGGTGAGGGCTGGGGACAGACTCAGCCAGAGGGGTGGCTCAGGACCACAACTGTGTTCTCACAAACACATTTCTTTATCCAACTTCCCTTGGTTTATTTTTTAAGATTTGATTTTTACTATCTTTAATCATGTGTAGGTGTGGTGTCTGTATGTGGGTGTGTGCACAGGAGTGAATGCAGGTACCGAAGGAGGCCAGAGACATTGGACCACCTGAGCTGGAGTCTGACCTTAGATCTGGGAATTGAGCCAGGGTCCTTTGAAAAAGCACCAAGTGCTCTTAACTACTGAACCATATTTCTAGTTCCTCAACTTCTCTTGTTGAATGCAAAAGTCCATTGAAGACATGGGGCCATATTATTCAACTCAACTATCCTCCTGCAATTCCAAATGACTCCTAAGATTAGACAAACACATTTTCCCAAGTCCCTGAGGCAGCCACAGACAGAGTCCTTGTGCCATCTTGTACCTTCCATCTCTTGACTTTGCCTTCCCCAGGGCCTGACAAGAAGCTCACCCTCAAAAACTGGAAAAGCAAAATAGCTCTTTCTTTGGGTCTAGGAGTTATTTTTGAAACACAGGTTCAAAAGGGGGGAAAGTAGGAGTTTCTAGGAGACTTTGGAGATTAAAAGGGATGTGGAAGTGTTGTAGAGGGTGGCAAGTATGGATAAATAAAATAGAAAGTTACATAAAGCAAAATTCTGATAACCTTCCATTGTACATTGTAAGCATGGGCCATGGTGAAATTGTCAGGATTCCCAGTCCTATAATTCCAGATGCCACTATGGGTGGAAGCGACCAAGTTTTAGGCAGCAGCTAGAAGTGTGGGGAAGTCTTTCCCACTTGCTAGCCTCCTGATTCTTTAGATATATATCCCAATGTTTTTTCCCTTGTAACATTTCTATCATGTTCACTAGGCTAGAGAGCTCTCCACTGAGAACCCCTAACCTTTTGCCATCTATCTTCAGTAATAGCATCTTCTGGAAGCTGGGACACAGAATCATCAAATTCAGTTGGGAGAATCTAAGGAGGAGTACATTGCAAGTCTATGGTAGAGTCGCACATTGAAGAAAGGGATCCCAAGTTCGGATTCAGTGTCCTTTTCCGCAGGTCAGCTATAGCCAACAGATCACAGCCAGCTCCTCAGTGTCCCAGGGCTAACAACAATAAAGACAAAAGCCATCTGCTAGACCCTCCCCTGGAGGGCCCTGCTGCAGTTGCCTTTACAAACTTACAGCAAGGCATCCATGGTTGTGCTGGGAGCAATTACGAGAGTTTGGAAACATCAGCTCAGATAAAATTAGATTTGACCTGAGAGATTGTTCCAAACACCAACTCATCCGCCTTTAATGTTCTGAATCCTATCAAATAAAGCATTGTTGTCTCTTCTCAGCTTTAAAGCCAGTGTCTTCATCAGAGAAATAGAAAAGACCCATTTTTTTGGTAAGTTCCTTAAAGCTCTCTCCCCGACAGGTGTTGTAACGGGCTGGCAGATGTGGCTTGTGATGATTTGATCAAATGCCACAGCACGTGACTAGTGGGGGAGGGAGTTGTCATTTGTAGAGGTACTGCCCAGAGCCATAGAATATTGGCCAGGGAAGTATCTACCCTTTTTGTCCATGAAGAAACTGAGGGCCAAAAGAAATATGGCACCTGTCCAAAGGCATGAGGATCAGATTCCAGTCTTCTTTCACAATGGCTTCTGATGTTTGAGGAAAAGAGAGATGGTTAAGTGAAACAGACAGAATTTGACCCCTAAAACTTTGGCTTCAGGATCTAATGATTTGTCCCCGCCAGCGGGGACCCAGTTATTCAGGGTCCCGAAGAGGCTTTCTACCTGTGGGCCAAAATGGGGGTGAAGAGAAGAAGGAGACCAAGCAAGAGTTCTGTTGTCAAGGTCTCGTTTATTGAGAGGAATGTACAGCATTTAAAGCTCTGAGGCAGGAAATGAAGCAGGAACTGAAGCTTAGGGTGGGGGAGTTTGGGAAGTGCCCAAGGATATAAGGTGAATCACTATACTGCAAGATATCCTCCTATAACAAAGAGGCAAACAGTCTTCCGGGACATGTTCTTGAAAGGTCGAACCTTCTCAGGAATCTGCTCAGGGACATCCGGTGTTTTGCTCAGGCTGAAACATCCTGTCATTGCTCCCAGGGTCTTCCTGGGAGAGGCTCTTAGTTCAACAACCTCAAGTCTGTATGGCAGTCAATTCAAGGTTAAACCTCTGTGGCCATGCAGCCCAGAGTCAAGTAGCCACCTTGAGCTATGCATTCACTAAGCAGCGAGGCCCAAATCCAATACGGCTCACTGCATCTCCCCTGCTATTCTTTTTTATTAAAAAAAGGACCATTAGGTGGAAGTAGTGGTCTGAGATAGATCAGACATGCCTCACAGAGTGCCCAGCTCGGCCATGGCGAGCCACTTTGCAGTTAGGACTGCACCCCAATGGCTAGAATGAACTTATGCTGTAACACACCGTTCTGGGCTATACGTGTGTTATTGGGGAGAAACTGGGCAGAGGAGCATTTGACCGCCCAGACATTTAAACGGGGTGTAGCCACCTCTGTCTTAGGATCGACCTCTCAACCCCAGCCTTATCTGTCATAGGATCACCTTGTCGCCCCCAAGGCACCATGTCTTAGATTGGTAAAGGGTCAGAGGAAGTTGCACGTCCCTGAGGATAGCTACATTGGATCATCTTCTCATTCCTCTTATTTGAGCCCAGGGATGAAAGAGCAGGGGCCAGATGGCACTACTTTAAGAGATTGTGGAAATTGAGCCTCTCCTGATATGTAGTGGGCACCTCATCTTGTTCATTGTCTCTCTGGTTCTCCTCAGCTGCTACGGCCATACCACCAAGGGCCACAGTCAAGCTGCTCCTGTAATAAAATTTAGAATTCCCAATTGTTAGCCACTACTCCAGAAAGTTCACCCACTGTGCTTGCCTAACAATAGATTGGGGGGCAGGTAACTCCAGACACTGCAGACACAATGGCTGCAGCAGTAATGGCTGCTACAATAGCAGGGAAAGTGCCAAGGTTTTTCCCAGGACAGTTCAGGATCGGTCATTCTTCTCTGGAACAAGCAGTAGTGCACAGAGGGTTGGAGCGCAGGCCGCGGTGGGATGGGACACAATGACTGCAGCAACGCCAGAATTTCTGTGATGACAAAAGATGAGTGGGAATCCTCCATATTCCTCCAAGGACACAGGAATGACTCCAGGGACCTGAACCAGGAGAGCTGAATCTTCATGCTCCCAGGATCAGCATGTCTCACCAGCCACTCAGGCAGCTGGCACACTCCTGTAGCATCCTGTAGAAAAAACAAAGATTCCTCTTCCCCATAAAAAAATACCTGGACAGGATCATGCCAGTATGTGGGTCTTTCTATTTCACCCAGGCAGAAGTATGCCTAGTTGTAGGGTGCCATAAACACCAAACAAGAGTTCCTTGGCATCCAAATTTTAACATTGAAATAAAAGGAGTATTATTTAGCATACAGGATAACTCCCCTTTATATTTATTAAGATATTGTTAAGATACTATTTATTAAGATAAGTCCTTGAGGATTAAATTGAGGACATTGAGCACTTGTATTTATAAATTGACTTGTATACCAAATTATTGTTTTGGTGATATAAAGAATGAGATTTTTTGACTGTTTCTATATAAGGCCTATAATCTGCCTGGTATCATTGTCCTCCCTTGCTAAGGGGTCTAGGCAATCCAGTTTGAGTTCTTAAATGATCTATTAAGAACAGTACTTTAGTGTTTTAACTATTAAGCCATCTCTCCAGCCCCTCACCAGCTTTATTTACCTAAACATAAGCATTAATTAGAGATGCCAAATCCTATAAATACTGTCCAGATTCAGTCTTACTAGAAATCCCTGAGCCGGCAGGGTGAGGCTGGGCATTGAAAGTAAGCAAATGGAGCTTCCTCTTTTCGTGAGGGTGTGTTATCAACTCCATTACTATTTTCAAAGAGCTGGGTCTATGGTTTTGTTCAGTTCTCTGAGCCAGAGCACTGAAAGGACAGTGAGTTGTCAGACATTCACACTGAAATCATCACTCACTGATTTCAAGTAGAAAACTTGTCTCCAATAGAGCATTAAGTAATTGTAATCAATTGTAAACCACAAGCCACACATTGGCTATCAGCATATGAATTGAAAGCTTGATTTTTAACATTTAAAAACAGTGGCTACAGTACGTAATTTAATAGTCTGTGTTGAAGCAGGGGAAACTCAAGAGAATAAACAAGTCATCCAATCATACATGTAGCCTTTTCATTAGATGAACCACCTATAATACACTAAGCGCATATTCTATGGGTTGTATGCACAAATTTACAGTAAATAGAAAAGCATGCAAAGAGTAAAATTATCAATTTTGCCTGAAAATTTCTATATGTAATAGGCCAAATATCAGTATTTTGTAATAACCAATTAATTGCTGTTTGAATAAGATATGTTTTACCAGGTTTCTTTTAAAAAATACTTCCATGACTCTAGTCTACAATTTTGTACTAATAATGACAAAAAGCTTTATCTCCAATGAGGATAATAAACAAAGGCCTACGTCCTCTGGTAAGGTGAGGTACTTTTAGCCAATTAATATATCCTTAGAAGCTTAAAATTAGCTTCAAATATTCTTTTTCTGGAGTAGTGCAACAGCTACTCCCCAAATATTAAAGCTCATGTTGAGAGCAAAGGTTTGTAGTAAAAATTTCCATATACACTGAAAAGATTCAAGGTTCTAACTTTTACATTGAAGAAGCAAATAAAAAATACATAATATAAGGCTATTATCCATTCTTTGTAAAATTTGTAATGATATCACTTTTATGGGCCTTTCTAAAATCATAAGCAAGCTTGCAAAATGAAAACTCACAATCGCCAGGACGAAATAATTTGCATAAAAACAATCCTCTAAATCTACATTGAAATGGCAGTTGAGTAAGCAAACTGGCTGTAATGCATAAGTTCCAAAACCTCATCAATCCTTTGTAAATCCTGTAACAATCTCTACCTGTTTGATTCTCTTTTTTTTTTTTTTTTTTTTAATTATAAATAAGTTTGAGTTAGTCAATGTAACACTGGCAATCCTTAATCACAATCTTTAAGCTCTCCTTGTAACACCAGACAGCCACAACTTTGGGAAGTCACCTGAGTTCTGAGTATGTGATTAGGCAGCTGCCCTTTGGGGCAGTGGAATTAGTATCAAAATACAGGTAACTTCAGGGCAAACCACAACTTTGGAAAAAGACACCAAGTCTGTCCTTCATGCTACTAAGTTTGACAAAGAGACATTGCCCCAAAATCTTTTAGAAGCCTGGTTTCTAGAATAAGAGTTCCATAAAAAATATTACCTCAATTTAGACCTGTTTCCCTAGGTTGGCTCATGCCACATGTTATCTAGAATGACTTCATCCAAATTACAGTTTTGGCAACTTTCTGTTACCAATGTTACACCTTTTAACCATATCTAGTAATTTAAAAGCCAATAGTCCATAACCAAGGCATGTAGAGCATATTTATACATTTAAAAAACCAATCAGAAACAAAATTGAAGTGGCCACACATGTCTTTTAATATTTACACCAAGCACCATTTTTAGTTTTCTAGCTGTGATTTTTAAGAGAAGCACCTTGTCACCTGTTGAGTCTAATAATCAGCTCCTGCAGACGCCACCCCTAAGGGCAGCCTCCAGCTGACCTAAGTCCTAGCTTTAGGTATAGGGCTCCAAAGGCCGATTGAAACTGTTTTTTATTCATTTGTTCCTTTTGAAACGAGTTAAAACCAAGTCAAGGTGTGAACGACCGCAGATAAAGTTTTACCATTTTTTTCTTTTGAACACTAAACATAAAACATTTAAGCAATGAGAAACAAAACCACAGACATAAACTGACAGACATGGAGAGCTTGGTGCACCAAGGACAGACAATAGACATAGAAGGAAAAACTAGATGGTGTCCCACCAAAGGACCCACATATCCTACCTATGGAACCCAGAACCAGAAATAAGCATTTCTAATAGGAGCTACAGCAGAGAGGCAGGACGCCTCCTGCTTTCCCTCTGTTCCTAGGAGAGCTCTGAAAAGTTTTTTCTTTTCTCCAAAGCATCTTTGGCGGAGAGTCTGGCAGGACTGTTTTCCCAAGCCCATTCTCTCTCATGTCTAGGGTGTAAACCATCTCTAGTCAGGGTCCAAAGACTAAAACATAACTCTAAAAGAACGATACACAAAAACACTTTTACCATTACCTTGTCCCTTTTTATTACAAGTTTTACTTACGCTTAGCCCAAATCATCAAGGCCTTTTTTCTAGCCCATCTTACCCCAAGGACACTTTTCATCAACAAAACAAAACAAAAATTGATTAAATCCTTTTTAACTCTTCCTCTCTCCCTGAATGAGCGCTTGATTTCTCCCATGAATCAAGCCTCCTTAGACAATACCTTCCCCATGGCGATGGGACGACACTTATTCGACCGGTCTTACCTCCCTCTCCAGCGATGCACGAGCGATGCAGCCTGAAGAGTCCTCAGTCTCTCCGCGGATCTCCTGTCTCCATCGTCCGGTAGTTGGCCGTACTTCGGGGTCCCTGTTCGGGCGCCACTTGTCCTCAGCCAGAAAAGGGACCCAGTTATTCAGGGTCCCAAGAGGCTTTCACCTGTGGGGCCAAAAATGGGGGAAGAGAAGAAGGAGACCAAGCAAGAGTTCTGTTGTCAAGGTCTCGTTTATTGAGAGGAATGTACAGCATTTAAAGCTCTGAGGCAGGAAATGAAGCAGGAACTGAAGCTTAGGGGGGGGAGTTTGGGAAGTGCCCAAGGATATAAGGTGAATCACTATACTGCAAGATATCCTCCTATAACAAAGAGGCAACAGTCTTCCGGGACATGTTCTTTTGAAAAGGCTCGAACCCTTCTCAGGAATCTGCTCAGGGACATCCGGTGTTTTGCTCAGGCTGAAACATCCTGTCATTGCTCCCAGGGTCTTCCTGGGAGAGGCTCTTAGTTCAACAACCTCAAGTCTGTATGGCAGTCAATTCAAGGTTAAACCTCTGTGGCCATGCAGCCCAGAATCAAGTAGCCACCTTGAGCTATGCATTCACAAAGCGGCTAGGCCCAAATCCAATACGGCTCACTGCAATGATTTATGACAAGGAAGGGAGACAGAGTCAGAGGACAGGAAAGCAAAAGCAAATGGGAAAATGAAGTCGTTGAGGGGACATAGGACACAATCATATTCTTCACTACTTCATCTATAGCACCAGCTCTTTGATGCCCAGTGGATGCTTAGTCACTATTCGAAGAAGAGGAATCGAAGGTGGAGAGAGGAACAGAATAAGTGGGCTGAAGACAATCTCATTCTGGAGTCTATGCTTTTGTACTTAGAATCTTGGGTTCCAGTTAAGAGGTTTTCCCTCCAGTGAATGATTTGTTTCTTCCTTTGTTTTGGAATTAGGAATTTGTTCTTTTTGTTTTCTGAGGGCTGCTGTTTCTCTGGGTTGTTTTGTTTCATGCAATTTAGAGATTGAGGTTGCTGAAAGTCAAACATCTGGATAAGTAAAACACTGTGAATTTTCTTTTTGAGTAATCTTCCCAAGTTCATATAAGAATAGCTACAGCCAAAACAAAGGAAAAAAAGTCCTAAGTCTATCAAAACACAAAGTTCTGTTCCACTTGTTTAGTCTTGGTGCCCTCCCATTTTCCCCGGTACTTTCTGGTTTACATTTTGCTTCAAGTGAAATCTAGTTTCTCTATGCATTATTCTTGTTTGCTGTTCTTTTGACTTGTAGATCTGACTACATCTGAGACTGATAATGGTCACCCATCCATCCACCCATCCATCTATCCATCTATCTACCATTCAGAGGATAGGTGCCTCTTCTGTGGAACATACTCTGCATCATCTGCAGTGAGTGGAGCTCACCCCCTGGCTTTACACTCACAGGTAATGTGAAGAGGTATTAGGAATATGATCAAGATTTCCATAGGTGACAGATCAGGAGTCAGGCTTTACATCTAGGAGGTTAAGGCCTAATCAGAAGGAATAAATCCTGGATTCTCAGCATAGCTTCTAAGACAGTGGTTCTCAACCCTTTCACATGGGGTTACCAAAAAAAAAAAAAAAAAAAAAAAAAAAAAAACCACAGATATTTACAGTCTCACTCATAATAACAACAAAGTTATGGTTAGGAAATAGCAACAAAATAACTTTATGGTTGGGGTCACCACAACCTGAGGAATTGTATTAAAGGTATTAGGAAGGTCGAGAACCACTGGTTTAAGGTCACCACGATCTAGGTCCTCTCTGTTCACTCCACCCTCTTCTTATCATCTTTACCTCTTCCTCCCATTAGCATCAACTATGAACTTGACACAGTCCAGAGTTATCTGAAGCAGTCTCAACTGGGAGATTGTCAGGGTCAGATTAGCCTGTGAGCGTGTTTGTGGGGTGGGCATTTTCTTGATTTCTAATTGATATGGGAAGGCCCAGCCATCTACTACAGATGATGCTGTCTAGGCAGGTGGGCCTGCGTTGTATAAGAAAGGTACTGAACATGACCCTGAAAGCGAGACAACAAGCAGCTGTCCTCTCTGGTGTCTGCTTCAAGTCCCTGCCTTATACTCCTGCTAAGGCTTCCTTAGATGGTGGACTATAACCGCTAGGCTGAAAAACCCTTTCCTGCCCAGGTTGCTTTTGGTCTGAGTGGTTCATCACAACCAAAGAAAGCAAACTAGCACACCCCTGGTATGCAAGTGAAGGGCATTCCCCTACACAGAATCCTTTAGATCATTTCTGTTGTAAGACACTTGTCCTTACTTTTTCCTCTGAGTAAAACGTTCCCTTTCTGGCTCTTCAGCTGAGTCCCATAATCTAAGACTAGTCTCCTACTCTGCTGTAGAAAAATTTAATTGCCACCTAGGGTTTCCGCCTACCTTTGACCATTTTAGCTCCAGGATAAACAAAACACACACACACACACACACACACACACACACACACACACACACACACAACACAGCTTTTTACAATTGCAATAAGCCTTAATCAGCACAAGAGTTAGGCAGACATCCATCCTCTATGCTATTATGTCTATTTCCCAGTCAATAATCTCCTGGTATAATTTGCCATGTTTCATCTGGGCTGCTCTTAACTCCTATTAACCAACCCACATGGCCATTATTTTATGACTCACCTAACCCATGGTGGCTTCCTCCTCCTTTCACCTTCTTCTCCTCCCCATTGTGCTCTCCTCCAACCCCAAGCCCGGGAACCCTAAACTCTGCCTATATCTCTTCTGCCCAACTATTGGCTGTTAGCATCTTTATTTACCAATCAGAAATAACTTGGGAGCAAGGTCACATAGTGTCATTTGTTTCTACATGTGGACTGTCTCTTGTATGGGGCAACCAGGTATTTGGGTGCCTGGACCTAGCATTATAATACATAGCAACAGATCAAGCCATGCTCTTGGAATCCTCATTTTGAAAACCAGGACACAGTCTATGGCCATTCAATGACTTGCCCAAGGTCATACAACCAGCAAGAGAAGGGTGCTAAGACTTGAGCTAAGGCAGTTTGTGCCAACAGATCTGGCTCATATCCTCACCCTACACTGCCAATCTCACGGTCAGAACCAATCTCATTGTTTTCATGTTACAAACTTTATATCAGAGTATGTGCTTTCACTATGCCTCTTCTGCTCACAACTATATCCTTAACACTGAACAGAGCCTGGCATACAGTGGGCACCTGGAAAATACTTCCAAATGAATGAATGGGGGAATGATGGAAGAGAGAAAGTATATGTGAAGAAAGGTTAGAGGTAGTTACTTGCAGATCAAAAAAAAAAAAAAAAAAAAAAAAAAGCTTACCTTAGGGGTGACCTCTGAGCAAAGCTACCTACTATTCTTTTTGCATAAGTGGTGACAGAATTATTAGAAATACCAGATAGGAGCAGATACAGGGTCAGTGGTGAAGTATTAGAAAAAAAACAAGACTTTGGGGATGGAGAGTCAGAACAGGCCTTAAGTTACAACGCAGAAAATGAGTGTAGTTCTATCCTGGCATGTAATTGGCACACTTAGAGGTCCTTTCAAAGAGTATCCATGGTGTAACAGGGAGGAAAATAACCCTGAAAGGTCCCCTGTGGTGCCAATAACCTAGGAGTCCTCTCCAGCTGACCAAGTCTAGATGACATAGCAGATGGTGTTAATGAATCTGAAAATGACTCAAGTATTTCTTTAGCCTGCAGATTGCCAATTCCTCCCTGTTGGTAACAGGTCACTGATCTCCCCAGCAAACATCAAGTGACAGGGTGTGTGGAGGTCTATAAGCACATCATTTTGTTGACTTCCCAAGATGGTGGTGCTTTGAAGGCAATGATTGTCACTGATGGCGGGACTTGCTAAGATGGACCAGGCATGCTGTGTTCTTCAAAGGGAAGCTGGAGCTCAACATTGAGATTCTGACCCATGGTGCAGTCTTCCCACTGCTCACCCCTCTGGCTTTCTAGTCTCTGAGAAGAAGCCCCATAACATAAGAATTGAACGTTGTAATTTTCTGTCCAAACATGTCCTCAGAACTTTGGTTGAATTAGTGATGATAATTCAGGTGTAGAAAGTTATAATGTGACTTAACTCCTCCAAATGGTGACAAATTTTAACTAATTTCTCTGTGCTAGAGACTTTCTAAGGGTTTTGTTGGTGTTCTAGTTTGCTTGCAATTGCTTTCGATAAAAGGCATGACTGACCAGAAGCCTCTTGAGAAAAAGGATTTATTTAACCTACATCCTGATCACAGCCTATCATTTTGGGACACCAAGGCAGGAACTCAAACAGGGGAGAAACCTTGGAAGCAGTAACTGAAGCAAAGGCTGTGGAGGAACACTGGTTAACTGGTTTATACTCATGACTTGTTCTTTGATTTTCTTATACAACATAGAACCATCTGCCTAGGGATGACACTGCCCACAGTGGGCTGGGCCTTTCTATATCTATCACCAACCAACCAACCAAACAAAAACCCAAAATAAATAAAACAAACCAATAAACAAAGTTTTTAAAAGCAAGGAGCAAACAAAATACTCCACAGACTTGCCTACAAGCAATCTGATGGATACATTTTGCCAACTGAACTTCTTCTTCCCATTTGATGCTAGCTTATGTTGAATTGAATAAAAGCAAAAAACCAAGATAGCAGATATCATCTCACTGAATCTTAGAACAACTCTGAGCAGTGGGAACTTTAAGAGTGTTACACAAATGAGAGACAGAGACATAAGGAAGGTGACAGCTTATTGGAAGTCCTTCCAAGCAGTGAGTTGTATCATCTACATCTGTCAAGGTTTTCCTAGTAACTGCATGATTTGATTGTATTAAATGTGCATGACTTCCAGTTTATCAGCACCCATAATCTAGGAAATAAAAGGTACCTGTCACTTCCTTTCACTATCCCTGTAGTGACTAGACTATGGAGAATTTCTAAAGTTTGGGTTTTCCCTTAGAGAATTGCCTCAGTGTTTTTCCTTCCCGATGCCATATGTTTGGCTTTCAAGACCAAAACCAAAGATATGGACACAGCTGTTCTTTATCCTTCTTGGAGTTGACTTAGGAACTCAGTGTCTGATACAGGATCCATACTGAGGTCAAACCCAGTGACTGCATTGACAAGCAATGCTGAATTTCAGATGAAATCCTTTAAGTTCAGTCAATATGAAGCATAATGAAGGCATCTATACAGATGACTGATATGAGACAAGGTATAGCAAAGTTTGGAACAACTTTCTTTCTCATCTAACTATAATTGAAAACAAGCTGTTTAAATTAGTCTTACTTAAACTATGACATAGGGCATTGCTTCTATATCACAAATATTTCTATATTAGTCTATAGGACAAATATCAACTATTTACTTCTATAGAGCTTCCTAGAGCCCTGGATGTTCCAGGAGGAGGCAATCAAGGAGGGCTGTGCACAGTGCAAAATACAATTGGATATGGCTCTTGGTCAACAGGTAGGATTCTGGAACCTGCCTGTGGGAGTTCTTAGGGGATGGCAAAAGAGTCAAGAATTTTGTTTGTTCCCCTTGGTTAGAAGAAAAATGTTTTCAGGTCACACAACTGGGATCCATTGGGGCACAGGGCTCTTGTGGTAAAGTAGGCTTCTATCCATGTGGGTTCTTGCCCAGTATCTTTAGTAGGTTTGTAAATAAATAAAAACTATTTTTATATTCTTCTAAGATTATTGTTCATTGTTCCTATATTTATAAGTCCCTAAATTTAGAGAATTTGTCTCTGTGGTTTAGTTTCTTCATTAATGATACTGTTTCAAGATATAGGATCCACATGGGTGATTGCTTAGGGTGCAAAGACCTTCCTAGAGTGTTTCCTTCTGATTAAATTACATAGTCACAGGTTGCTGACCACAGGAATGGAGACTGTCTCATAGGGTGAAGTGTGGACAGGAGATCACATGCTGCTGGTCCCAGGTTGGGTCTTGATGCAGAAGAGAGAAGAGCTTAAGCCTTAAGTTCATTTCTTTTTCCCGAAAGGCACCGTGTTAGAAGAAGCTTGACATTCCTCCTCTTTCTCCAGATGGAGAATGGGAATGGACAGCTGCAGGCGTCCCTCTACATTCTTCATCTAATATGATAGAGTGGGAATTCCTCCTCCCTGGAAAAACATAACAAGTGGGCAATTTGTGTCACCAGAATAGTAATGGGCATATCATGGAGACTATGACTCCAGAAAGTAGTGATTCATGTCAGTGGAATGTGAGGGCAGAATGGGGATTACTCCACAAAGTAACCATGCCTCATACTCTTCAAAATGCTCCTATCAAAATAAAAACACACACACACACACACACACACACACACATGCACACACACCACACACAGCACACCACACACACACACACACACCACACACACACACCTCACCACACCATAGCACACCACACCCACACACACACACACACACACACACACACACCACACCACACACACACACACACACCACACACACACACACACACACCACACACACACACACACACACACACCACACACACACCACACACACACACACACACACACACACACCACACACACACACACCACACCACACACACTCACACACACACACACACACACACACACACACACACACACACACACCACACCACACACACACACACACACTACACACACACCACACCACACACACCACAACACACACACACACCACACACACACACACACACACACACACACACACCACACACACACCACACCAAACACACACACACACACACACACACACACACACACACACACACAGCTTAACTAGACACAAACATATCCTGTGTCTCTTTTTATAACTTTAAAGACTTCTCTAGGAATCTACCACTAAAAAAAAAAAGGTAGATGTGCCCTCTGTGAATTTTAATGGCCTATAACTCTACCAATTAATTAATCAATGATTTATGGAAATAATCAGAATACACCTATCCACCCAATAGTTTTTACTGTCATTATAAGCTCAATGTAATAACTATGCCCAGGTCTTTGTCTAAAGTAGAGCCCAGATAAAAGACGTTTAGGAACAAAGACTAGGATTTGAAGAACAAGAAATTAAAAGCAGAAAGATGTACTCATCGTTCTAACACGGAAACCTTTAAAACCAAAGATACAGACATATCTTCTACTTATCCCTGAGTAGACAAATGTGACCCCCCACCCTATGGGCATTCTACTAAATTGACTAGATTTATTGAATGCCTACTATGAACCACTAAAATCCTATGCATTATCTAATCCAATTAGAGAGTCAGTCAATTGTTGAATGGATCAGCAGAAGAATGGATCAGCTGCAGAGGTTATTAATGTCTTCAAGGTTAAAGATGCAGGTAAGTTGAGCCACCAAAGTCAGGTCTATTTCATTCTTAGAGTCAAGTTTGCTGCCATTTTGTCTGTTCTCTAAAAAGCCACGATGCCCCTTTACAGAACAAAGTTTCACACTCATTGGCCATGGAGAGGCATCTTTCACCCTCAAAGACTTGAATCCAGTACAATGAGCTCCCACCATCACCAACCCCAATGCCCAATCATTTTTTACTAGACAACAATATATTCTCCAGCTTTATTTTTAATCCCCTCAGACTAGATTTAAACAACTTACAGGTTTTGTTTTCCTCAGAGGAAGTATCACAGAAAAGCAGTCACACACACCGTGAGGCACTGTTATCAGATACTGCTATGGTTTGGATGTTTTACCTTGAAACTCACACTGAAATCTGACTGACATTTGTAGTGTGGGGTCTTGAGAAGGTGATTCAGTCATGAAGAGAAAAGTTGTTCCCGTCTTGGGGGTGCTGTCTCTCTCTCACAGTTGCTCCATCAGTTGTAAAAGCACAGGTTGTTGTGATGGAAAGCTACCTCTTTCTTGCATGCTACTGAACCCTTCTAAATTGCAGCACACTAGAACAGCACAAAGTCCCCATTAGCAGCACGACACAGGACTAAACATTCCTAATTAGCACATGAGCTAAACAAGACTCTATTCTTTTATAAAAAGTACCTGCTCTGTGGTATTTTGTTATATTGATAAAGCAACTGAATAAGAAGATGGCTGAAAACTCACTCCTTGGTCCAGACTTAGCAGTTAGGCCTCTGATTTATTGTTATCTTTTAAATGGTATTAGATGCACTAAAGCTGATTAAAACTATTCTGGTGAGTTCTCAGAGTCTCCAGAATATTCTTGATATACAAAAGGCATCTAGGTTATTGCTATCTTCTGTTTGTTTGTTTCTGTTTTTTCTTTTGTTTTTTGGAAGGTGTTCATTTTAAATCATACTCATTAGCTAATGCTGATATTAATCAGCTTGGCTAAATGCAAGAGAATCAATTAATAACATCCTGAAAGGTGTTCTGTTGAAATGTATCTGCCTTAGTCTGTCAGGCTTGTAGGCAGAACACAAATTTGACTTGAAAAAGAAAAGGCGTGGAGACCATGAGATGAAGTGAAAAAGAAAAAATAAGAAAGGTAAAGGAAAGATTTATGGGCCCTGATACTCAAAAGAATTTCATACAAGAATCACAAAGGTCTCTCTGCTAGTATAGACCAGACACGTAAATATAAAAATATTTCAATTAATAATTTATTAGCCAACATAACATGGTGCTTACCATGTGCCAGAATGATCTCCTGAAAATTTATTATATATATTGATTCAGTAAAACCAACCCCTGACAATCACATGAATTAGGAACTATGATTATTCCATTAAAAAAAGAAAAAAAAGGAAAAGGAAAAGGAAAGCAAAAGAAGAAGGGGGGAGAGGGAAGAGGAAGAAAGGAAAGGGGAGGAAGGGCTGAACAAGAAAAATGAAAGCAAGTTTAACAAGTAATCTAAGACCATTGGTGCATGTGGCATAGCTGGAGTTTGAACCTAATCAACAAGGCCAGAAATGATGTAACTCCTAAGTTTTGCTCTTAAAGCCATTTTTCTAATTCTTCTGAGATGTCATTGCTCTCAGGGATGATTAAATAGGTGCTGGATTCCTGTGTCTATCTTTGCTTTATGCTGCAGCCATGGAATTGGTCAGCCCATGCTAATGGTAAATACATGCACTAGCTTTCTTGTTTCTTTGTCATCAATGCTCTGGACCCATCGAAAATCTAAAAGTCACAGTTGGTGCTTCATTGTGACACTGACCATGACTATTGATGTGACAGAGAGTAGACAGGTGAGTGAAGGCTGAAAGATCTTGGTTGCACCTACCAAAGATAAAGTTCTGGAAGGGTGTCTTAATTTCTTTTCTTGGTTTCTGTGATAATACTCTGACAACAACGCAACCGGAGGCATTTATTTACCTCATCATGCTTCACTGAATTCAAAGCCTGGAACTTTGAAGCAGCTAATATATTGTACCTGTGGTAAGAATTGTAAACAATGGAGGATCCGTCTTCAGCTTACCTTCTCTGCTATTATAAAACCTAGGATCCCATGTCCAGGGAATGGTTCACCCACAGTGGGCAGGTATTCGCAACTCAATTAAATGCCAATCAAGATAATCCCCAGCTCCCCAAGCAGGGCCAGAGGCCCATCCCCCCAGTGATGTTAGATTCTGTCAATTTGGCCATCGGCATTGGTCATGTTCACTTCCCCATCTAAAAAATGGATGTCTTCACCTCCTTCTCTGTGGTTCCAAGGTTATGAGGTTCATTTGGAGAACAAACGTGAACTCTTTACCAATGGGAAACTGATGAGTAGGAGAGCATCTGAACAAAACTCAACTTCTAGAGCAAAATTGTTGAGTCAATATTTTATAAACTTAAAAGGTAGTGGCAAAAATCTGTTCAAATTCCTGCTTATCTGTTCCTACGGTCACTGCTCACATGAAATGGATGAAAACACACAGCTACAGAGTATCTGGGGCCCTCATAGACTCGTCATGGCATGAGACAGTGGTGTCACCTTGAAACATGATATGGCTTTACTATGGGTGAATAGGTGTGTATGTTATAACACAGTTATTCTACTTGTGAGTGCGTGTCTGCGTACCAAAAATATGTAGTAGACTGCTCATTGTAGGCCATAAACTGAAAAATTCCCAAACATTCAGCAGTCATGAATGGGTAAATAAATATGGTATAATCACATTTGACAAACTATACAACAGTATACACACTGTGACTGAATACCACAATCAAGATGACTAACAAGACGAATGTTGAGTTGAAGAAGTCATACCACATAAATATAATACTCAATATACAGGTTTAGCTTTATAAAGATTCTGAAAAAGCAAAATTTATTGTGCCAGCTAGTTTTATGTCAACACAAGCTATAGTCACCAGAGAGAGGGGGGCCCTCGTTTGAGAAAATGCCTCCATAAAATCAAACAAACCTGTAGGGTATTTTCTTAACTAGTGAGTAATGGGAGAGGGTGCAGCCCACTGTGGGTGGGGCCGTCCATGGGTAGGTGATCCTGGGTTCCATAAGAAAGCAGTCTGAGCAAGCCATGAGGAGAAAACCCGGTAAGCGGCACCTCTCCATGGCCTCTGTATCGTCTCTTGCCTCCAGGTTTCAGCCCTGCTTGGCTTCCTATCTGCCCTGATTTCCTTCAGTGATGAACTATGGTGTGGAAGTTTAAGGCAAATACACCTTCTCCTCCCCTGCTTTTCTTCATGGTATTTTAACACAGAAATGCTAACCCTAACTATGTCAAAAATTGGTGCCAGCATAGTAGGGTAATGCTGTCACAGACCTGACCATGTTTTGGGGAGGATTATAGAACGACTTTTGGCACTTGGTGTTAGAAAAGCCACCAAATATTGAGGAAGCTCAGTGGGCTATTCTGTGAGCTTGGAAAATAAAAATGTTAGAGGTAACGGGCTTGGCTTGTGAAGTTTCAGAGAAGTAAACATTCTTCCAGGTGTTTTGTGAAAACTCTGTTACGGTCACCTGGAGTTGAAGAATTGGCTGTGATAAACAAGATACCAGAACCACTAAAGTTAAGCCTTTGCTTTGATGGGATAATTGATGCTGGGTAGCTGGAGCTGAGAAATTTGCGGCGATTAAGAAGAGACCAGCATCACAGAGGTGAAATCTTCTGGCAAGTGTTTCCTCAGAGTCAGCACAAAGAAGCTATGTTCCAGAGGCAGCTAAGGTTGTATCTTATTGGAACCCTAACTTGGTAATGTGTAAGAGTCACCCTGGTGCTACTGTTCTGTTTTTGTTTTTTGTTTGCTGGCTTGTTTTGTTGCTTTTGTATTTTTTGTTTTTGAAGGCCTGAAGGGGTCATGGAAAAGAGCTGAGGCTTGACACTGTGAGAAGTCAGGAGAGACCATTGGTGAAGGTGCAACCAGAGTACCAGTGGAAGTCCCAGGATTGAAAGGTTCATCGAGAAAGATGAAGCCCTGCACTGTGTAAAGATCCCAGAAGACACTATTGGTAAATGTGTAGTCCAGTTGCAGCAGAAGACCCCAGCACTTTGGATGTGGCAGCACCGTGAGACAGCTGCCAAGAACAGCGCCTTCATGGAATGGAGCTGCCCTGAGTCTAGAAAATAAACTACTTGTGTTCCTAGGTAAGCAAAGATGCATCCTAAGCAAATCGTTGAGGAGGAGGCCAGGAGATCATTACTGAATCTCAGACTTGAGACATTAGGTTATTCATATGGCTGAAGCTTGGTTTTTACTGACCTGATTGACTGTGCTCTGGTTCTGCTCTCTTGAAGAAAGTTTTTAATTTATTTTTGATTCTATAGGAGTCCACAGTTGAGATATGAATTAAAAAAAATAAGGTTTTAAAAGACTTTGGATTTTTAAATGACTGAGTTTAAAAGTGTCTGAGTTTGTAAAGACTGTGAGACTTTTAAAGTTTATAAATTGTTTTATATTGTGATATTTATACTGGCGTGGTCTTGGGGATGAATAAAAGGTTGTGGCTTAACAGTGATGTGCTTGTGTGTCAAATTAACAAGGGCTCCAGTTGTGCTGGCTTGAGTTTTATGTCAACTTGACACAAGCTACAGCCATCAGAGAGGAGACTGTAACTGAGAAAATGCTTCCTCAAGATGTGAAAACTACGAGTCTGTAGGACATTTTTTTTGAGTGACTGGTGTGGGAAGTCTACCCTACTGATATAGGTGGTAGGGTTGGTGGTCTTGGGTTCTATAAAAAGCAGGATAAGCAAGACACGAGGGAAAAGCCAAAGCAGCACTCCTCTATGAACTTTGCATCGGCTCCTGCCTCAGGTTCCTGCCCTGTTAGAGTTCCTCTGCTGACTGCTTCAGTTATGGACTAAGATGTGAAATGTGAGCCCAATAAGCTCCTTTCTTTAACTTTTTGGTCATGATGTTTCATCATAGCATAGGATCCCCAACTGGACAATTATTCATAATGTCATAAATCTCATAAAAGTTGATAAAAAGGCTTCGACACATCTGGGGTCAGGTAATATTCTGATTCTTAAGCTGAGGCTGTTGACAGGACCATATGCAATTTACCCCAAAATTGTTAGGGATGTGCCTTCCTGAATCTGTTTCATGCAGTAATTAAGTCTGCGCACTTGCATGCATTGAGACACATATACACGCTTCAGCCTTTGCCTCTCAAAAAGAAATAATTAGGCTCCCTTTAGTAGCTCCCGAGAGAAATCCAGGTTCCCCACAGGAATGCCTATTAAAATTGCAAAGATTTTAAAGATGTACAAACGTGCAACACTCCAAGTTCAGCAGTCAAATCCGGTGTCTAGCACTGGAGGGAACTTTTATGTGCCTCTCAAGATTCTACTGTCAGGATTGCAAACATCTAAGCAGACTGCTCTTGTGATGCTACAAGCAAGTTGCCTTTTTAAAACATGTGACAGGTTCCTCATCTTTTCCCAAGAACAATGGGACAAAACTAGAATCGAGACTAAGTTTTTTACATGCTAAGATCATAGTTGACCACTGAGGGCATTCAACACCCCCATACCCTTTTTCACAGTTTTACAATTAAATTGTACCAACTGGGATGATATTGCTCTACCAAAGGATTAAAAAATGTACCCCATTGTTAAGACATCCCACATATTTGGCATAAAGGGTTGGTAAGAATCTGTTTGGATCAAGCTGGAAACCTGAGGACCAGCTCTCATGAGTTTCAGAAGGACCACTTCTAAAACTGCCATGGAAAAGCAATTAATATGTCCATTCATCCACGGTGACAACAAGCCACAATAATGAATATTCTGGGCTGCAATGGTGTGCCCACATCTAGGGGTAGCCAACAGGCACCCTAACAGTATTTTGGCCCAGTGTAGAAGGGGTGGGTGACACCCTAAATTTTTCACCAAGTACCTATGGCTGGGGAGGCCCTGGACTCAAGGAGAACCTTCCTGGAAATCTCTAAACAAGTAAAATCTGTAACTTTAGATTTTAAACATTATATTCTGGGTAATTTAAGCTCAACTCCCTCACCAAAAAAGAAGCTTCCTTTTGAGCAGACAGATCAATACAGAAATCCAAAATCCTGTCAAACTGCAGAGATCAAATGACACGTGCCCATTCCCAATTAATACATTTTACAACACAAACCCTTAAGGCTCAGGGAACATCAAAAGGAGATGGTGAAAAGATTAGCCTTGAACCCAGAGGACCAGGATGCCTGCTATGATATAATGTCTTCTAAAAAATGGCATTGAGGGAGGGAGTAGTCAGTCTGGGAGGTAGGGAAATATATATAGCTAAGATATATTCTAAAAATTCTGGAAAAGAATTAGTATTGTATATATAAGTAGATGGGAACCTCAAAGTCTGCCCTGAAGTGGGAGTGGAGGTCTGTTTTACACAGGCAATTCTGGCAGGGACCTGGACATCTCCCTTTCCCATGCTTTATCTCCCCAACAATAGAAAGCATTTCAGTTAGTGTTGGTGCCCCAAATTAAGAATCCATTTTCTTATGTCCGGTTCAGGAGGATATTTTAGCCACAGCGGCAGTCAGTCTGGCTCTGGGTCTTTTCTATGACATTTTGTTCATTCTTAGAAATATATTTCCTTGGCTGGAGATGGCTCAGCTGTTAGAGCTTTGAGTTGCTCTTCCAGGGAGTTCTGAGTTCAATTCTAACCACATGGCTCTATGCCATCTGTAATGGGATCTATGCCTCTTCTGGTGTGTCTGAGGAACAGCTACCAGTGTACTCACATACATAAATAAAAATCTTAAAACATATATATATTTCCACAGTGTATGTTTCTCACACACGTTATGTTGTCTTTCACAATTCTTGTCAAAACTTTTGATCATTTCAAATGCTATCTGGTATTACTGTCTGTGCCATTTTTTTGGGAACAGTTCAAATTGTTTAAATTGTTTGGCATGCAACCCCAGGAAATTACTAATCAAATGTCTATGTTTTTGTTTTAAGAAAAATTTTCCAAAAGCAATATCAGGATGATTTTCATTGTCAAAGGTCTTGAGTGAAAATGTTCATTTGTAAAACTTATACTAAGTTTTACACACAGTGTGAAGTGTCTATAAGAAAAGAAAATTTTAAAAAAATGAAAAAAAGCAAGGAATAGTTTTTTCTACAAAAGGAGAATTGTAACAGGATAAGTAAATGGTGATGTACAAAGTTGAACTGAAAATAAATGAAATAAATAAGATTCTTAGAGGCTGATATTTTAATATAATACTATTAATTTTTTAAAATTTCATACACATAATTGTATTTTATCATATTATATCCATTTTTTTGTTTTCTGTTTATTTACCCAAGAATCCAAACCAGGATCGAATAAATACTGCTGTGTGCTGTTTAAATGTCAAAATAAGATTCTTAGGCTTAAGATATTTTTGCAATATAATATTTTATTTACATTTTTTGGTAAATTTCCTTAAGAATTGGCTGAATAAAATGGAAACTATGGACCTGATACTTTTAATCATATTCAATTACTTCTTGAGCATATGCAAATTTTCAGCCCCTAGACTCGCACATCCGTGCATGTGTAGTGTATGTGTGTGAATGAATGAATGGATGAATAGATATAGATAGATGAATGACAGAAGATGGGCAGAGATAGAGACAGAGATGTGAATAGATATGAATAGATGAATGAATGAATAATGAGATAGATGAATGGGCAGAATAGACAGATAATAGGTAGATGTAGGAAAGAAAGCAACAGATTAGATATAGATGAGATAGATAGATGGATGGATGAATGAATGAAAAGATGGGCAGAGATAGAGACGAGATGTAGATAGATATAGATAGATAGATAGATAGATAGATAGATGGAGTTTTCATACCCACAGTAGTGATAATGAAGTGTGGCTGCAGTGAATAGAAGTTAATGCTTTATAACCCAATAAGTTAATACAAATTAAAGTTCAGGGATCTACTCACATTATTATGTTTCTGTTGATTAAAATGCAAATATTGTGCACTTCTCGTAAATACTCTTGCTGGCCCCAAAAGGAAAAAAAATCAAAGGGTCTACAGGGAAACTTTTCAAGCGATACATATGCTTATTATGTTTGTTGTGGTGATATGGTCTCATAGTTCCTACATGTGGCAATAGGCTCATCAAATTCAGGCCATTACACATCGTGATTATCTTGCACACAGAAACACATGTCTAAATAAAGCTACAAAACTCTTAAGAAATGAACAGATGGAAGAGAGACATCTGGGTATAATCTCTCAAAGTCAGGAGAAATGCTTTCCTGTGGGATAGGAGTTAATTCCAATGAATATATTTAATCTCAGAAATATTAAAGGAACATGGATATTACCCAAACAGGCACTCTCTACATTGTTGGTGAGAACAGGCCCAAGCGTCCCATTTAGTCAGCGACAAATTTTCATCTTTAAAATGTCCATTTTTTCTCTGCACGTTCCATTTTATAAGCTTCCAAATTCTGTAGCCCCCTGGTGTGAAAGTGTGAAGACATAGAATGAGGATATTCCTTACAGGTTTGCTCATGCAGGAAAATGGAAAAGAATGTAAACATGAGTCAACTGGAAATTTAGAATAAATAATAGTACTGCCATCAACTGGTTCAACGTGAAAATAGGTAGGGAAAAAGAAAATGCATGAGTGTAATCTCTAATTCTGCAAGACAAACAAAATTGTCTGGGCTTAAACAGTGGAACAATGGTGCAGGAAACCCTTATTTGGGGACAGTGTGGTGACAGAGAATGCCACTTTCTGCTTTACATATTTTTCCCCAGTCTGAATTTTAATATGTTTCAGCTGTTGGACCAGAGAAAAAGAGAAGGGTTTTAAATAATTTAGACTATGCTCAAATGCTAGCGATGTTATACAGCCTGATGGCTGGGAATTTAAATGATTTTAAATATTTTTTTTGTGCCTTTTGTACTTTTGAAGTTATCTACACGAATATCGTCTCCTTTTAAAATTAAAAAGTAGGTGAATTTTAAAATAATTATGTAATTTAAAATGGTCAAAATCATGTGAAAAAAATAGCGTGCACAGCATAAAGTCTCAAAAGACTTACAAGTAAAAGCTAATAGTAATTAAATGGGTGGCAGGATTAGAGGAGGTTTTCCTTCCTCTCCTCATTTTGCAATCAACAGCTGAGTGGTTAGAAGATCCAATGGTTGCCAGAACGACTGATAGATTAAAGTCTAGTCTATTATAATTGAGTAGATTAACTCCATTAGCACCTAAAGAAACTCTCTCCTGAGTTTCTTTCATGCTTTGCTATTTCCATGCAACAATAGTTTAATTATGGTGATAAAAAGTACTGGAGTGAATGCAAGCAGGAAGCCAATGGTACCATGGAGACAACCTGACAGAAACAGATCTTGGGTCCATTATTGTCCTACCTACTACCTTAACACCAAGTAGGTTTCTGAGAGCCATATGCACTGATTGTGGTGCTTTGCTGACCAGATGACTATGAAAGCTTAGCAACGACACCTCTAGGCACAGGTTGGCCCACAATTCAACAAATGTAGCACAGATAGGTGCAGCATTTCTCTTTTGCTGCAGCACAAGTGAGGCAAAATAATGCTGAGCCAATACTTTTACACACAAAACCCTAAGTGTCAAAAGGTTTATATAGGAGGAAACTGGATAGAGTATGCAGTGAGGAGGCTAGCAGCCTAAGGTCCCCCATACCACTTGAAGCACCTGTCTTTCTGAATCTCTCACCTGAAAGAGCATTGCCACTGGTGCTGGTGCGTACCACCGACTTTCACTAGCTGAGTCCAAGCATAAATAACATTTATACTTTCTTCACAGAGCAAGAGTGGTGATTACTCCATTTTTAAGCTATACCATGATCGCAACAAGATCAAACTCGAAAGATGCAGCAAAAGGTAGGTGTGCTTAAATCCAAACAAATGCTGTCTTTGCGTTTGTAGTTCATGGGTCCTTCAAAGAAGAGATGCAAATTTAGGGCACTGCATACAGTTGACCTTTCCTGTATATATCTGAAACCCTTCCCTTCTGTCTGAGGAAGCGTTTTCTTCTAAGGGATAGTTTGGAGTGTACGCTTTTGAGTTAGGAACTAGATACCATGTCATCTACTGTAAGCATAATTGTATGTGCATTCCCCATTCCATCTCCTTTCCATCATCTGCTATTTTCTCTAACTCGAATTCCCTCCTTTATTTCCTATCCTTTTTGAAAACAGCTCGTTTGTCCATATATGTCACTTGCACGTCTTTTACTTAGGGTCAGATCTCTTCTCAACTGTCTCTAAAATGTGGAGTTTTTCATCACTCCTTCTGTCTACTTACGACACACCCCGTCTTTCATTTAGAACTTCTCCTCATGTATCTTGTTTATTGCGGCAATGTGCCTTCCGTGCTCAATGAAATCCAAATAACTTCTAATGTAAGTTATATACAAGTTCTGTTTTGAGAAAGAGCTGAATTTTGAAATGAAATAGGGACATTTTTAAGCTTTTTAAGGTTACTTTCTTTACTGAAATAATTTCTGGCTTCTTCCGTATCTACTGGGATCTCAGTATTTCCATAAAGATGTGATAAGAGGAAAATTTTATGAATTATAAGATAAGAATAGTGAGAAATAGGCATCATGGCCCAATCTATTTCAAGCAGGGGTCTAGAACTTCTTGAAAAATCTGTTTACTGTGTAAGCCACTCAGGCAGCTCAGGTACTCTGAGTTCACCGTGGAACTTTCCCTGGAAAATGGTTGGGCCTATCAGGCAGTCATCCCCGAAGAACTGCATCGATTACTGACACTTTCTAAGACTTGGCATCTAAAATATTTCCTGGAAGACACTGTGAGAAACAGTGTTCTAATTTTAGTACAATTCTCTTTCTTATTCACCTCTCTGCCCATACGTATTAAGTGAGAGGATTAAGCGTGGCAAGCCAGTCTGCTTTGTGCTCCATAGGACTATGCAGAAAACCTGGTGTACAGGGATGCGTAAGCCAGGAGTATCAGTGGTGCCTCTATCATCCCCGAGAGGAAAGATACATTGGTGGCAGAAAGATGTTGAGGGCTTTATTTCAAGCTCCCACATCCTTCATTCCGTGTGCCCAGTCTAGAAAAAAATGAGTTTTAATATCTGAGCAAGTTCTACCATGTCTGGCAGCCTTGGTCTGACACAGTTCCTAGTTTCTTGTAAACTTCAGTGAAGGAACAGGAGGGACGAAGGAGAAACACTGATTCCTTACATGTAGAAACAGGGGAAGTTAAGCCCTCGTTGATAAAACGGCTGCAGGCCGGGCACCCAGGGGAGGCTGCACTGGAAATCTGGAACCTGGATCTCCCGCGCTCTCCATACTGAACCAGGATACCCTAGCAGAAATGATTATAAAATAACTCCCAGGAATTAAGGAGATGTCTCAGCCTAGGCCTGGAGATGGCTCAGTGGGATTTGGATCACTGGCTGCTCTTCCAAGGACCTGGATTACATTCCCAGCACCACATGTCGGCTCAGCTGTCTCTTTCTCGCCAGATCCATGGACTGCACTGCTCCCTCTTCTGGCTATCTGAAGTAGCAGGGACTTACAGGCGGGCAAAGCATCTATGCTAGCATAAAAGCGAAGATAAACAATCCAGTTTTAAAAAGACTGTCTCAGTCTGTTCTCTGTGTCTACAAGATAAAGCCAGAGACTAGGCAAGTTGTAAGAGAGAAGGTTTGCTCTGGGCGCGAAGTTTTTCACGTAGTTAAAGCCTACTGTGGCAATCCTACAGCAACATCAGCAGCTTGAGTCAGGGCATTGCAGTGCAAAGACAGGCGGGTACCCTTGTATAAAGAGACACACTCTCCGAGAAGATCTATAGCCTCATTGATCCTCAAATTTACCATTTTGTGGGCTGAGTCTTAATCACCTTTTAAAGATCCTTCCCCTTAAATCTCAAATTAGGATATTAATTATCAAAATGCTTTTTGTAGGGAACAAAGCAAAAGCCTAGCAAGAATACTTTAGTATACATATTTATCATTCTAAAAAATTTGCTTTCTAACCTCCCCATTTGGTCAGGTAAAATGCAAAGTGCTAATTTATTCATTCTTTCATTCTGACATCTGCTGGCAACAAATCCTCTAGGGGGGTAGGAAGTTTAGTGGAAAATTTAGTATATCATATGCTATCAAATAATCACATAAATAAATATTGCTGGGTTGATTTTAGCAAAGTGTATAAGTATTAGACCCTTATAGACAAAGCTGACATAGAGCATTAAACAGAACTAATAGTAGTCAAAGAATTAAAGACCAAAAAAAAAAAGCAAGGTGCTTTTTGTGACTATCACGTTTGTTTAGTCGTTCTGTAATAAAGCTTTCTTTGTCTTGTGGATTAGTAGCGTACACTTTGCTAAAACAATATTTGACCAGACTGGGGAAGGTGAACTGAGATCGGTAACCTGAACTGGATGCCAGAGGCCAGAGAAGCGGTGCGTCCGGCGAGGTGTCCAGATCGCTGGGCGACCGATGACTTCTCCAGGCAGACATCGACTAGCATGAAGCCTCTCTGAAACTTTTTCTGTGGCTATTTCAGAAACAGCTCAAGCACAGTGAGGGATGATGACCATTTCTTAGAAACCTGACCTGGCGTCTGATGTTGCAGTGAACTCAAGTGGCTACAGACCTGAGCCATTAATTCTCAGGCCTCTTGGCAGAGATGAGGCTTGACCGAGAATATTTGAAAGCTTGTTTCTTTCTCAAAACAAACAGGAGCTTAATATATATCAGGTTAAAGCGATGGAGACGGACTCGTGTTTGCCCAGGAGGCGTGGGTGTGCATACATGAGGAAGTTCTAGAGTAATGCAGACAAGATGAAAGAACATGTTTTGAAGCTGGGCTGTTGAAAGGGGCAGTTGGAAGAATGGCAGACAGTGAAGGGGACTCCGGGAAGTCGGCTGCGTCTGGGGAAGATCTAAAAAAGGTGACCTGGTACAGACAAGCTGCCCTTGCATCTTTAAGACTGATCTTGTTTGATCGTATTTGTAACTTAAAATGAGAGAGTTTAAAAACTGCTCTGTTCTGAAACAAATGTTTGTTGTCTTGGATTACTATGAAAGTGGGTGGTGACACCAACACACTATGTTTATTTCGAGTTCGAAAGAACAGGTGGACTTTCCTTCCGATACTGACACTAGATTTGAAACTGCCATTTTATTTTGGGAGGGGCTGTGGAAGGAGAAACTTCTCTCCATTAACAAATTGAGACTTTATGCTGTGATTTGACCATATATTTAAAATATTTCAGTTCTGAATTAAACTGATGCGGAACCGGCAAGTGCGCGCTGTCTCTCTTTCAGGATGAAAAACTTAACTTTTCATTTTTAAATTTTAACAACCTGGAACACTTCACACTAATGTAAAACTTTTAGTATATAGTAAAACAGAAGTAATTACATTGTGAAAACAAAAACGACTGTGATTGTGATCAGGAAAACAACATTGAGGGAGACAAAGGGCAGGAAGAAGGTCCCCAAGTGCAATTTACTGTTTGGGAGATTTGCTATGAAAGGATGGCTGATTGGTGCTGACGGACTGAACCTTTACTTGACAACATGCAGATGACAATCAGCAAACGATGAGGATCATGATCGCTTGCGATGAAACTGTCTCAGTTGGCAACTGATTGTGAAACTGTGACGTGGTAGTTTTGGAAAAGATCTGTCAAGGAGGAGATGTGCAATGGGAGCTGGAAGATGCAGGCTGTAGTTGGTGTCTGGAAAGGACTGAACTCCTGAGGCGATCGGCAGTGACAGGAGCAGCAGAGATGAACTCTCCGTCTTAAAAACAGGCTGCAGTTGGGATGTTGCATTCCTTGACGTTGTGACTGCAGTGCGAGACAGGACTGTTGCAAAACAGGCGTGAAGTTGAGTTCCAGACCTGGCTGCCTGCCAGGTTCTGAGCCAGGAATTGCCTGTCCTCCCAGGTCTGTTTAGCATTACCTATTACATGAAAATTTGACTGATCTGCTCTGGTGGCATACTTGTGAACAGTTTCACAGATGGGGAAGTCTTTGTGATTGTGGGATCCCATGGCTGAACGGATCTGCGATGACTGATTCTTTTACCGCAGGTACAACTATGTGCTTCTCAGAGATACAGGCTGGTCCCAGTGTGATGAGTAAAATGAAACTCTCCAGTTGAAATTGTCGGAAATATCTGAAACAAGAAAAATTAACGCCCTTCGAAACATCTTTGTTAGTGCCACCAAGATCTTTGACAGTCCTGGAAAGTGAAAAGCTTTAAACTTGGATACATCATTTCTGTGTTTTTCTTTTAACTGGAAATGTTTATATTGCGGTCTGATGCAGAGACATGTGTTGGCTGTAATTCTTTCTGTTTCAGGAATTGTGTCTGACTCAGCATTAAAAAAACAGAACAAGACTGGACCAGTTGTTTGTTCTCAGCTGGAGAGATACGCTGGGCTAATTAAAACTAGTGAGGAGCATGCTGAACGTGAGCTGTTTGTGTTCTAACGTCTTTGTCAGGCTCAACACAGACTGAACATTGGAAATTGATTGATCAGGAACCTCAGTGAGACACAGTGTGTGTGTGTGTGTGTGTGTGTGTGTGTGTGTTTGTTAGTGTGTTGACGACCAATGAAATTTGGGGACAATGGTTGAACCTACTAAAGGTGCTGCATGGGATGAGCCTGATTATTTTCTTCTGAGGGAACAGAATCACCAGGCCAGTGCACGCGTGGCCTCAGGAAGTGAGAGTTGCTGGCTGATCAACTCCAGAGGATGGCTGGCTGGTTTGAAAGCATGGGCATAGACAGGATGCTCTGAGGAAGGCAGGCTTTGGGGGCCTCCCGTGATCAAGTCACTACGAGATGATGGCAGGTGCTGGTGGCTGGAAGTCATGGCAGGCATCGAAGACAGCCAGGCCAAAACTTTGGTTTTATTTGGTGCAGTAGTCATATTCTTTATCAACAATTACTAACAATTTAGGTACCAACAAACCTTAAGCAGAAACCGGATGAAATTGAATAGCTAAAGTTCAGAAGAACAATGACCAACAGAGGTCATTTCCGGGTGGGATTGATTCGGGGTGCCAGGACGTTTCGACTGTGTGTTTTAATTCTGTCTGCTGAGCAATGTGGGCAGGCGGAGGAAAGGCACACAATGAGGAGGGAGAAGAGGAGAATGGGTTGGATGTAAAATAATGACGTGACAAAGGCAGTGTGAAACTTGAAACAACAGGCTCTGGAGATGTGTTGAGAATGAAACATGTAGATGCTGCCTTTATTACAGTGTAAAGCTGGCTGTGTGATTTTTCTCAGAGGAAAAACAGGACAGCTGAAATGGTGTGTGAGGCTGGTTGTGACACTCAGACAAGCTGGCAGGAAAGGAATTTCGGCACCTGGCATTCAGGAAGCAGCAACTTATGGCGGGGACGAAACGGACAGCTGGTACAGCATCATCTGTGTGTGAGACTCCCGGTGGTGCTGGAAGGCAGATGACAGAAAGATTGAGTGAGATGATTCTCGACAGGTGAGTCAGGATTGCTGAGATGGGTGAGATGTGTCTCAGATCTGGAGTCAGGGCAGCCAGGCTGGGCATGGAAGCTTGGACTCATGACAGTGAGCCAGAGAACTTTGATAGACAGGAAGTCAGGAACAGAACAGAC